>NW_027115607.1:95997-128114 GCF_000696795.3 Halyomorpha halys
TATTAAAAAAATAATTTTATCTCTTTAAAATGTATAGTCGTATTTAGCTTATTAATTAAAAGTATATAAATATTTCATTTGTCGGGCCAAATTAGTTGTACTTTGCTGTTTAAATATTTTGGATTTTAGGGGAAATATTCCCAATTTTTTTAAAAATATTACTAAATAAATCCTTACAATGCACCAGGATGTTTTCTATTACAAAAAAAAGAACAGTCTATAAAAGGTCCACTCTAACCTGTTTAAGTTTTCGCACCTCTTCTCTTAGTGTCTGTGTGTAAAGTATCTTAGTAGTAATTATTAAATTTGTAATAAAATGTATTTATATAACAAATAAATTAATCGTATTAAATAAAGCAATAATAGAAGTTTGTATTTGTTTAAATATTCACTGTAATAAAATGCACACTAAAATTTTTTTTGGGTAGGGGAGAACAAAAAAAAAACAAATTAAATCAACTGCTAAAGTTGATTGTTGGCTAGAGAAAGACGACATAAAATTCAACAAAGGAGTTTTTTCAAATGACTTTAGAATGTTAAAAAAGTTTTTTATTATGATAATGTTGTTTTTTTACGATCCCTTTTAATCCTTGAAAAAAAAATTCCGTTGTTATTTTAGAGCTTTTAGGAGAACTTGGCAAAAGGGGCTCCCAAAGGCTTAATTCCAAAACCACAAAGTAGGATCTTGAATATTCCACGAGGAGTTGTTAAATATTTGCATAATTATCATGTTACTCCCTCACCAAGGTTCCATTTTATAATCTTTGACTTAGCTTTTAATCAAAAGTTACAAAAAAAAGAAGTTATTTGTTGAAGGCGAAAAGTTTATTCAAGCTAAATCCTTATACTTGAAAATTTCAGAAATATTTTGTCGCTTGAACGATTCACTTGTATTTTTTGTTACACTAAATGAAGATTTTTAAAATTGCGGAGTAAAGGAATTAATTTAAATATTGTCTTTATATATTTTTATTAAATTGTTCGAAACTGATAGTTTCACTAATAAAAAAAATAATAAACCAAATTGTTTTAACCTTCTTACTATCATCTGGTAATAATGCCTTAATCTTCTTATGTTGCTATTATCATTAACAGCTTTAATGAACAGTATCGAAGCAACTTATTATTTTTTGCACATTACAATCGTTAAATTTGCAGCCAATTATGTCCAAGTCAATTTAACGTTTTAAAGTTATTTGCGTTATAACGAGCAATATAAAACATAATCACGGAAATTATATTTCTTTACTGATAAATTTGCTAGGAGTTCTGGAGTGGTCAGATACTCCACTTAAGTTGAGTGCTTGCGGCTTTAGTGTACTTCCTCAACTTCCACAGGCTTATTGCCAGTGACGCTGGGATCTCAAAGAGCTCTACTCTTCCTCTGGGGATAGAGTGAGCTCAGGGATCCTCTGATCGATAGTGTAAATATTGTATATAAGAGTGTAAATGTGACTGGTGACTATTTTATTTATTCATTTGTTCATAAATATAGTTTCATTATGTTTATTTTCTTTTTCATTCTGTTTGTACTTATTTAGAGAGAGATTTAATTTATTTTTATGTAATTTTTTTTCATGTATTTATTTATTTTTATTCTTATGTTATTTTATTTTAGTATGAATATAATCAATTATCACTATTACTTATTGCCCAACAATGTTGTGGCAGATTGTAATATTTATCAATAAATAAAAATTAAGAAAATAAATAAATTTGCACTATTCTGTGTTATAGAATTTCGTTATTGATCATAAGCTTCCATTCCCCGAATTTTTCCAAGGTTCAAATATAGAATATTCCAGTTGCTATTCGATAAAGTCTGGTTTTTCACAAGCCATTGTTCTGGAGTATATAACATCACTTATATCGCTGATAAACTTACTACTGATAGCTTGTAAAACTATGATAATATCGTTACCTAATGGGAAACCATCAGTTCCAAAAACATTCTGAAATAATAGTATATAATTAAATTAATATATGATATTAATTAATATATAATATTAATTAATCATGTCTGTTTCATAAAAGCGTCTAAAAGTTTCTGAAATCGGTATTGTGGTTTCTGTAGAGCTCATACCTCATTTCGAAATGATATTTGTGGATAATGTATAATTACGAATTAAGTACTGCATAATAATTTTACCATGACAAAAAAATCGGTTGTTATAAATAAATAAATTAATAATATATTGAAATAAAGGGAGAAGAATAATAGGGACAGTAAGAAAGAGATTGATAGAAAACTTTTTTTTTTTAAATTTATTTACTTATAATTACAACAATATTAAAATATATACAATAAGTAAATTTTATGTTAGTTTTACAATGGCGTGATACAGACGTGTGGAGGATCTACCCACTACTCTAATAACACTTCTAACAGGGTCATCGACGCTTAGAAGGATTATCAGGTAATGAAGGAGAAGCCTCTGGTTTTGCCCCAATTTGAAACTTGTGGAACATTAAAGTCCTAATGGATGACTTGATTTGTAACAAAGTTAGGAGTATTAAGGATTTTGGATTATAAGGATTGAATACGAGAGAAATTAGATGGTTTAGAGCCCCAAATGTCAACTCCGTAAGTCTAGATAGGCCTTATATTAGTCATATAAGTAAGTCTTTTGTAATTATTTGGAAGTTCAGACCATCTGTCTAGTTAATGTTTTAATTGTCGGAAACGACGAGCAGTTTCCTACCTTTTCAGTCTTGTATGAGGATTCCAAGTCAGTGGTTTTTCCAGATGTAGACCCGTTCTGTTAAGATTTGTGCGACAGGAATAAGTGTATTATTAAAGGATACTGTGAGGCAAAAAGTCATGGGTTTACAAGGAAGGGTAAAGGTGATTTGGTAGGATTTATTTTAATCCTCCTATTTTGACACTATTTTTCACGGGTGATGATGTGGGATTGGAGGGTTTGGGATAAAATGAATGGGTCATTATTCACTAATAGACATGAGTCATCGGCATACGGGGTGAGGATAGAGTTAGGAATTGTTGGTGTGACAGCTGTCAGAGCTGTTATTATTTAGCCGTATAAGGTTTACTACCCTGACAGATAGTAAACAAATCCAATTCATCATTTTTTATTAGTTTTTAACTGAATTTTTAGTATTTCGAGGTCTGTCTCCTCATTTTTAGTCTAAACATATTAGACCTCGAAATATCAGAAATTTTCAAGACCTGTTATTTAAAAAACTAATATATAATAATGATTAAAAGTTATGTATTGTATTACATGAATACACTTAACAGAATGTGTTTTAAGCAACCCATCTGAGCAGAAAAGGATCATTATGTTCCCACAAGTTATGCGCCACGAGAATCTGAAAGTAGTTAACATAGCTTGTGGTTGAAAGACTTTTATTTCCTCTGGTTTAAAATGGCCATTTATATCATTATATAAATCTAAAAGTCTATTGAATGACATAATAAACATGCTACACAAGTTAAGTAGTTGAGGTTCATATTATTATTATATCGACATATATTTTACAACCACCTCAGCCCGTGATGGCGTAATTATGCGCGCACCCACACAGTACTGCAGGTACAAGCATCTAACCGTACCATAAATAGCGTACACGTTCCAAAGCAGTCAGTGGAAATGGCCGACCAAATTAACGACTAGCGCTAATACAGAGCCGATGGCCGGTACTGTTATATTATTCCAGCCATCTCTGCATCTAACGGTATGGCCACTCCATAGCTTCCAGGGAGGAATTTTCGGGACTGAATAATAATACCTTTCTCCTTCTCATCCTTTTGTTAAATATAAGTTCTCCTCTAGTATGTTCGGTCAATGGAGAACATCAATATTGCCCTTAGTTATTACAGGAGACGTTTTCATTTTCTATGCGCCGAGAATGGCATACAAATGACTCGGGGTATTTCAATTACTTAAAACGGAACGAATTCTGTTTATTTCAATGAATACCAGGATAGTCCAACTTACAAAGACCCAAAGGCCAACATTTAAAAACTTGAACGAGGTTGCGGATAACAAGGAATGAACAGGCTGATCATGCTGCTATATAATAAGATAAGCACTCGCACTTCCAAGGCGGGATAATGCAATGTTAAGTCCATCAGAAATGACCTCACGAAAAGGAAATCAAAGATAGATGGCAATCTTTGTGGAATGAAAGCCCAACAATTAAACTCAAAATTATTAAAAAGGACGTCAAGCCCTGGGGTACCTTCAGCCTTACTGACCAGGCTGTGGATAGGTCACACGAGGCTCACTCACTCCTACTTATTTAGAAACAAATGCCTTCGAACTGTAAAAAAAAATATAATGTATATTGTAACAAAAATTTGACAATCAGCTATATTTTACAAGAACGCCCATATTTCACATCATTAGCTAAGGATTAAACCCAGATATTTCAAAAACTCTCAGAGAAGGTGGATAAAACAATAAAATTAGTATTTCAGTTTTTAAAATTAAAAGGTTTACTGACCCAAATATAACATCAAACAGATAAAAATAATAAAAAAACAAACAAAATAAAACAAATATAAGCAAAACTAAATAATGAATAAATGACGTTTATGATCAACGATATTTTACGCCAAAAACAAAAAAAACAAACAAACCAATAACATTAGTGTGTTAAGTAAAAGTCAAAAGTAAAAGTACAAATATTTATTTATATGGGTCAAGTATTTGTAATACATAAATAAGGAAATTATAAAGATAAAATATTTTTACTACTTATCAATCGATATAAACATTGCAATGGCAATATAAATATATATTTAGTGTGAACAGTGTGGTCGACCATCTGTGCCCAACAACGAGCGATTATCTACTTCTAGTTCTGTTGTAGCCAACCACATGAACTGAAGTAAAGATACATTATAAATTTTTATTATATTTTTTTTTTATAAACTTCATTGACAAAAACAAACATAGGCACGCCTTTTTTATAAAGCTAACTTATAAACCAGCAAATTTAGTATACGCTTGTTTGTATTAAATTATAAAATATCTTTTAAGTGAAAGGTGTTTCAATGGGATTTTTTTTGTATGTGTAATAAACTCTTGCTCATAGGTCGTAAGTTGGAGAACCCTGCAATAGTCTAACACAGAACTAAATTTGTTCTTTGATGTCTAAATAAAATACGAGTGAAAATTTTAAATTCTTATAAGGACATAATTTTTTACATTTCCTCCATGAATAGAATGCTATGGCAGTGTATTCCTTTAACAATTAAAAACTTTCTGCTCCTTTTAGTATTAATTACCCACAGGCAATTAGAGGAAATGTTAACAGAACCATCCTGGTTTTCGTTTAGAAAGAGCTTAACTACCGTAATATTCGGTTACTTTCACTATTTTTCAATGAAATATATTTTACACATATAAGGAATAAAAACTTCCTTTATAATTTCTTCCTTCTTTGTAAAAACCGTCTTTACTTACTTGCGATATTTGAGTTTGTAACAATGTCCCTTGTTTATTTTTTTTTTTACATATAGAGTTTTAGAAAGTCTTAGAACAGTGTTAAAATTCTTTTTTAATATAATTTCAACACGTTGCTTCTAAAAATGAAAATGCATGATAATATCAGGTCTATGGCTACATAAACTGCATATGTACACTTTGACCATTACACATACCAATGGTGACATCTTTTCTATGCACTTACAGCAAAAATGAGATCTTTAGTATTTTAGAAAGGAATGAAATACTCAATTTATTTTCTCTTTAAATTCATGTTATGTTCACATAATCATTCTTCCAACTTCCATTATGTATTCTTTCGTGAACATAGACAATGAGTGGTTAATGTGATGTAGTTTCCGATGTTATAAATTTCTATATCGTTTTAAGGAAAGGAAGGATCGCTGAAATGTCTAATTTTTTCACAATTTCATTAGCAAGACAAAAACAAATTAATAAAAAAACGTATCCTGAACATGTCAGTATAATTGGCAAGGAATTGGTTTAATATTTGTTACTCGTATAAAAGAATTCATTGCAGAACATAAAATATCAAGTAAGCAATGCTTAAAGTTTTGATTTATTTAAAAATATATAATTTAAATAAAATAACAGGAAGTAATTAAAGCGCTTACTTTAACTAAGCGCATAATTATTCTAATAAAAAGCAAATTAAATAGAAAATATTACAGATTTTGAGAACAAAAAAAAAACTCCCTTCCAGACATAAAATATAATAAAACAAACTTATGTCACAAACCATAAAAGTTAGTTTATTACATATAGAAGCCGTGGATAGCCGAGCGTATTGTGCCAAAAACTTAGCAATTCTGAATCATAAGCCGTACTGGTTTGGATCTGGACTGGGTGGGTTGACATTTATTTCGTAGCAGGCCCTCGCAACAAATTTCGACTTTTAAACTCAGACTAGAATAGTGTGGTATCCTGTAGAATAACCGTTCTTTTCTGCCCCAATTTGGAGGACATAAGTACTTTAATAAAACCTAAATAAAAAACAGTACCACATGCTTCAGTCGTTCATACTAGTATTTTTTATAATATAAACTATTACTTGAGTAATAAACTATTCTGTTGTTGAGTTCATAAGGTCTACAGTAATAGGATTCAAGGACCATATTGCAAGCTATAAATACATAATCTTGGATTGTCAGATTGATACTAATTTATATTTGGATTTATAATTTGTATCAATTTTGAATGGAGTACTAATCTTTGTTATTATTCAATTTCGAAATAACTTAGCCTTCTATCCAGGAATCTAAAACTTTTATTTTAAATTTATAAAACTATTCCTTATCTTTCCCAATATCCTTAATGGGTGCGAAACGTGGCCTCTGACACTGAGGGAAGAACAGCGCCTTAAGGTTTTTGAAAATATAATATTCGGACCAAAAAATGATGAATCAACGGGACAATTTAGAAGGCTACACAACCCTGAATTAAGGGGACTGCACCCGGTAAATATAATTCAGGTTATAGCATTGTGGCGTATAAGATTGGCGGGTGAGGTTGTTTGGCTTAATAGCGAGTGAATCACTAAAATGGTAATAAACACTGAAGGGTAGACTGAAGCGTAGATGAGAGGATTGCGTTAAAACTGATTTAGGATCTTTTATTATATCAAGACTGATATAGTAGATTTTGGTTTGGATGGACGTTACTGGAAATATGTATGTAGAGAGCGATAGGCGATACCTTGAGGTCGCAAAGCCATGATTATTATTATAACAATATTGGAGTATTTGTAAACATTGGACTCGTATAAAATTTTATAGGCTTTATGAATACATAAATTAGCCTTGTATTTGTTAGGTTTAAGCCTACCTACAAGTCTAAGTCTAAGATTATACTAATATACGCTGCCTTAGTAATTTAATCTTGTTGCTCACAATCTTTAATCTTAGTTCTTCTTTTAGTAAATAGAATAATTCCAGTTTTACCCCCTTTCGGTTTGCTTTTCCACCCATTGAAGTGGAAATAGGTTTGGATATGCATCAGATTGTTTCTATCTATCTATTCTTACATATTTATCTATCTAATTATAAAATTCGAAAAGTGTTTATCTCCAGATTTTATTAAAAACCTTTTTTATGTATATCTATTGACCGATTTTTTCTGTAAAAAGTAGAAGGTGGTGGTTCAATTATTTTTAAAACGCTTATCGTTGTTAAAGTATATTTGTCTGCTTGATGCGGTATACAAATGAATAATTAATCACTTGGATTCACAATGCTAACTGCTATATTATATCTTGCTTTGCCAATACAAACATAACCTTTGTTGTATAATGCATGTACAGCAAATTAATAATGCCCGCAACCACTTTCACTTTTTCCTGACATAATGATACCTGCCATTAAGCTATTACTTAATGTCAGTTGCTCTTGCCTGCCCCGTCCAAGTGACATAAAGGCCCTCGATAACTGTAGGAAATATTAACAAATGGCACAGTAAGAACAGAAAGGAACTTTACAAACGAGTAAAGTAGCGCAAGGCGGAGGAAGAGATGAATGGAAGAAGGAAATGGAGCTCCAACTTGGTTCCGTCTACTTCCACTTAATTGCTTTTATCGTTAAGTGGAGACTTTACTTGGCCTGAAAGCTAATTCAATTATTTTATACCTTTCGATTAATTGTCAATAAGGTCCAACTTAAAAATAACTCTAACTGACGTCATTGGAATTTATCTTTGCCAGACTCAATAATCGTTAAAATTTAATTTCAAACTGCTTATTGGAAAATCACTTGTATTTTATTTTATATTATTGACCTTTCCTGGCGACGTATCCTTTTTTAAATCAATTCTTAACAACTGTTTTTTTTTGGTAGGGAAGTGGATATCAGTCTTATTGTAGTTTTATAGTTTTAATAATGAAGATCGGCAAATATTAAAGATATTCAACATTGTATTCCATGTTGTCCATTCAATGCAAGCCATTAAAAAAAGTTAATTGTTACCTTTTTTTATTTTATTTTTTAGTAAATGATAACATTAAATAAAATAATAAAATAAAGATAAATTCGTTTAATAACATTATAGAAATAAAGAACAGTTTGGAAGGATTGTTAGGGTTAAGTACATTAATTATTCCAACAGGGGGCGGGTTCAAGGTTAACAACGTATTCTAGCCAGAGTGGGAAGGTCAATATTTATCCCCTCCGTCCCCAACGAGATAAAAAGTCAACTCTCACTACGCAGAATCGAACCGATACACAATAGCACGAATGGAAAATATATGCAAACAATTTTTTCTCGGTAAGAGGTAACTCTGGGGGTTGAATATTCCATTGTGTAATGCTTGTTAAAAATCTGTATCCAGGCTAATAATAAACTGAACGTCAATAAAAAACATGTTCATGCAGACTTTTAAATATATATACATATGTGTACTTAAAATTCAGTAAGGAAATGTTTATTATTTTATGAATAATGAAATTAAAAAAAAAAAAAATTAAATTCGTTTTAGTCCAATCTCATAAGCACCTAAGACACAATTAAAAACACCAAAAATAAATAGATAAATATTGCAAAAAAGAAATAAACAAACTGACTGCCGGCTAGAAAGAATGGTTTGGGTATGGAAAACCCCCCTAAAAAAACAATTCGCACTTATCTTTTTCCCTTTCACTATTACCCGGTTCTGCGACAAACCTTGCATTAGGTAGTCCTAGTCGTAACGCAGTTATGAAGACACAGTTATAAAACGATTATAGGTAATGTTCTATTTATTCATCATGATTTGTGTTATGTACATTTTAGTGTTTAATAATTATTTGACAAAATTCTTTTTTTTTTTAAATCTATTTTCTTATTTACTATAGGGTATGAATATGGGAACAATAAAGTCGCGATTATAACTGATTTATTATTGAAAGAAACTAAAAAAGCTCTAAAATATATAGCATTAATAGTCAAGCAAAAAGTAATCGTTATATATATTGTGATGCTTAAACTTTTTTTTATGGTGTGGCTTTTTACCATGGTTACATTGTTTTTATTAGGTTGCAATGGAAATATTACACAATAAACACTGAATACAATATTTATTTAAATATAAAGTAAGTGTTGTAGCAATCGGAATCTACGAGCAGTTTCTTGTCGTTTCAGTCTTGTGTGTGGATTCCAAGTAAGTCTCTTGTCAAAATGGAGTCCTAAGTATCGGATCTGTTCAACAGGCGTTAGTGGAGTATTTAGAAAGGATACTGTAGGACAGGAGGGTAGAGGTTTACGACGGAGAGTAAAGATGATCTGATGGGATTTGTCAGGATTTATTTTGATTCTCCAGTTTTACACCATTCTTCAATAGATGCTATGTGTGTCTGTAGTGTTTGTGATGCATTAGTTGGGTCGCTGTTTACAGACAGTATACATTTGTCATCAGCGTATGTTGTTAGGACTGTGTTAGGGTGGGTTGGGATGTCTGCTGTATAAACCGTATAAAAAATGGGACCTAAGATACTACCTTGAGGAACACCGGCGGACTGAGAAAATAGAGATGAGTAGGGAAGGTTATGATTTACTTTAAAGGTTCTATCAGTGAGATATGAGCGGATTATAAGGAAATATGTAGAGGGTAGGAATTGACGAAGTTTATAGAGCAGACCTGGATGCCAGACTCGATCAAAAGCTTATTTAAAATTATTTTCAAAAAAGTTAGGAAAATAATTGGTACAATAAAAAAGTAATTGTTTAATTCACATTGTATCCTTTCTGTTTATAGTGGCAGTGAACAATTTTTGATTTTATTTAATAAGATATATAAAAATATCACTACAGTATATATGAATAACCAAATGTCTTCAGTTTATTCATTAGGTTAATAAAAGCTAGTAGTGTGAGCAAAGAGCTAACTGGATTAATACCTTTTAAATGTTGAATAAAGATTCCAGTAGCTAATTTAGGGTTTCATTATACTAATGTTAATAAATAATAACGGTTAATGTTAATAATTAGAGGTAATAATTTAATAATAGTGCAGTTGGGGATGTGGGATGGGATAGAGCGGGTTTAGTGTAACGGAGTGGGTTAGTTATTCCGGCTAAAACCAGGTCAGTTCCGCGGGAGGGCAATCTCCATCAGATAGCTCGCATGTTGGCATCACTTCATGTCCACTGGTTGAGCATTAATAATGCACAACAGGCTGCATCCGATCAAATCTATATCTAATTTTATATAGTTGTAAAATAAATTCCATTTCTCGAAAACAAGTTTAAAAACTATTCTACATTAATAGAGGCCTAATGAATAATCTTAACAATTTAGAAATCACTTAGAAACTAACGCAAATATGCATAGATCTCTATTTTTGGTATTAATAGGAATTTTTTATAACATGTCCACGGCGATTTTGATCAAGATTTTTTGGCGATTCTACAATGAAAAAATCTAACCATGCTCTACCGTTTCAGAACTAAGCAAACAAAAACATACTGAAACTGTTTTATTTTAAATTTAGAATTTGAAAAAAATGATATCGATATGGTTCTTTCATGGGCAGGAAATTGTTTTCTATTTAACTGTAGCCGTGAGTCAACTCTTGTGGGTTCTGGAGCCCACCTGGGGTCCACCCAGCCTCTTAAATTGGGTAAAAACTGGCGGTCGAGCGTGATTCTGACCAACTTCTTTGCACAACCGTTGGTCTAGTAACAGTACTTCTTTATAAAGTACTGAACCCCTGACTCTTCATGGGTTGTTGCTACAGTAATGTAGGTACAGATTTAAATTTTTTGAAGGCTCTTTCAACAAAATCTTATCCAAATAATTCTTAATTTATTAAGCCTTATAAATTTATTTAAATAAAAGATGATGGTAGATTTTGATTCAACAGACAAAAAACAAATATTTATTAATAATATCATAAAAAAAACAATATATAATTTGTTTTTTCATTCCCGAGTGTTTAAAATTTTTAAATCACAGAATTGCATTAAGATTTTTTTATTTATTTATTGAAATATACAACTGTATTTACATCAGATACATTTATTAGATGTGATGTTAGATTATGATGGTATGATACGGCACATGTAGAGAAACTACCTATTGGTAGCACTCTAATAACATATCTTCGTTAGAAGGTCTTGAGGTCATCTTCTTTTCTGGAAAATCGGAGGATTATCAGGAATGGAAGAGGAAGCTAGGTTAGACATTAGTGGATTAATACCAGGTTCGGGCTAGATCTGTCACAAATGGAACATTAAGGTATTTATGAATGATTTTATTTGTGATACTGTAAGGAGCATTGAATATTTTACGAAGGATTTGATCCTAGAGGAATTCAAAGATTTAGTGGAGCCCCCAAAATCTTTTAGTTATGGAGTTTTTGATATCTGGTTTGGGATAGATCTGTTGCATATGAAACATTAAGATCTTTATGACTATATTTGTGACTGTTATTGTAAGGATTAGGTTTCGAAGGTTTAATAGAGCTTCCAAGCTCAAGTGCGTATGTCCAGATAGGCCTTATAATAGTCATGTAGATTAGTCTCTTGTAATGGATTGGAAGTTAAGATCGTTTGTTTATTAAGTATTGTAATAGCCGGAGTCGTTTATTCATAAAAATAAATTATAATTTTAACTTAAATACTACAATTTTTTTTATTTGCCAAACAATGAATCATGAAGTCTGGACCATTTAATTATTTTTAGGGGGATTTTGTCGCAGAATAAATTATTTTTCATTTCACTTTTAAAACGTTCGTAAAACGTTGACTCACGCTCGTCGATAGTGTCTGCACAGTAAATATAATAATACAAGAGGAACTGATAGAAATGTGCAAGCAGCAATCTTTAATAGTATCGGCTTTGAATTATAACAATTAATTATTTCTTGTTAAAATTAACCATATTTTAAAATAAAATAATACGAAGCTTTGTTGTTGCCTCTTTCAATGGATTTTCATAAACTCTATAAAATGTTGTCTTTTGTTGTGACAGAGGTTAGAATTGGTTCTTGATTAAACCTTTGCTAACCTATCTCAGTCTCGAAATAAACCAGTGTTAAGACAATGTGCTTAAGTATAAAATTAACCAATAACTAGCTACCAAAGAGACTAATGCAATACAATAAATTTTCTAAAACTATAGTAGTTATGTATCAGAATAAGTCAGACTAGGATAATTCTAAGACCACATTATCTTGACTAACTTATATTTTAAGTTACATTTGTTAATCTTAGAATAAACCGGACTTTGGATAGGGTCAACTATAAAAAATGATAAAAATACATTAAACGTGTAAAAGTCTATCGTAGATCAAAATAATACAAAAATAAATAAACGAAATAAAAAAAATAAAATTATAAAATCAAAACGACCACACCAACGAGAAAGTCCCGAGATCTGCGAATCTTAAGTCCTCCTAACTTCTGCGGAGTTCATGAGCTCCTGGTACCGCTAAGTCCGTCTTGCTTGCAAGTTCGAGCTCAGCAGTGGAATTCCCAGTTCTGTTGCAATATAAACCAGATCAGTTATGAAATGATTTATTTGTACTTTGTGACGGTCATTTTATTCATTAAATAAGTAAGTTATGTTTTATTTTGAGTATGAATGATGTAGTTCCATCCTTAATTACCTTGATGCGAACTTTACTTAATTTGTTCTTAAAATTTAATATATATGAATTTTAATGAGCTGTATTGTACTTATCACGTTGAATCAGAAATTGTTTGAACTAAAACTTACTAGCCAAGAGCACAATTAATTAAGATAAAAAAAAAATTGTTATTGACCGAAACTATATAAGTAGAGTAACTTGAACCTTGTTGAGGTGTAATAATTTAGTGTAACTGGACTTACTGGGAAACACCTGTGGTTTTCAGTAAGGATTAGTAAGAATCTAGGTTTACAACTACTCGATTATTTATAATAATTTAGATTATCTATTATAGTATGGGTTATCTTCTAAGATTTACAATTTTAGGAAGATATTTATAGAAGATAGCAGAGAGGTTGATGAAATAATATGACTACTTGATGACGAAGAACTATCTCCTGCAAATAGTACTCATACACATGTGAGTTATTAAAAGTAAATGATAAGCATTATCGTTATTAATAAATAATTTAACAAACCTTCTTTTGAAAATTTAATCAACCATGGCCCAAATTTAAAATAGCCGTAACATATGCTATTATCCATGTTTCTAAAATATTTATTTTGATCGCTAATATTGGTTAAAAACTTTATTTTTCGCGTAAAAAAGTCAGGAAAAAAAAGTGAAAGAAAAATGATTTATTGTTAAAGCTCATAGTCACGGTCAAAGTTTGTTAAAACAGGAGATACGTGACAGGGACCAATGCAAATGGGAGTGTGAAACGAGGGGAGGTGGTAAACTAAAACTTTATTTATTTCAGTGATTTTGCATCCATAAATATTAGACATGTCTCTGGGTGGTTCGTTCGAATGGGCCACAGGAACCGGGAAATCAAACTATAACAATTTTTAAAATAGTTTTTTTTTTCAAAATTATTTACTTGCTTATTTTGCATTTAACAATAGCATGTATACTTTTTTTTTATACGCTCCAGATATTACAATGAGATAAGACCGATGCTCAAAGTTCTAAAAACAACAGCTTTAAGTAAAGAAAGCCAGACATTTTTTAAACATACATTAGTCGAGTTATATTTGTCCCGAAAAATCCTTAAATACCATTTTTCTAATACTTTCCCAAATGTTCAGGATAAGAAAAAAATACCTAGGAAACGCCAATGTATATCTCATACTTATTCAACAGGAACTATGACCCATTTGTAATAGTTTTCTTCTTTATTGTACTTCACAATTGTGTCCTCTATGCAAAAATATATTTATAACCGTTGTTACTAATTTTGGGGCCATCCGTAGAAGAGGGAGTTAAGGCGTCGTCTCTAAATATCTCGTAACTACAGTAGCGCCGGTTCCAATTCGCCCAGGGGAGTTCACTTTTATTTCGTGGCCAACCAGTGTTCTAGGATGGTAACTAGATAGAGATAAACCTCCCCCCCCCGCTATCCGGTATGACAGAATTGACCAGGAAGAGAGAAAGAGAAGACCAGAAAAAAAATTAAATGAAAAAAAAAAAGAAAAGGTTATCTCGTTTTGCCTTTTTATTACCAAATTTATTTGATGATTTTTTTCTTCAGATATCATGGCTGATTTTCATAGTTACTGGAGAACTCAATAGACCAACTTTAAATTTCTACTTTATCAAGTTGAATTTAAGATTTAAGACGTCTGACTAATGAGAAAAAATTCAAAGATCATCAGAGGGACGTTGTGTAATTTACCAGTAAGTAACAACAATACAGAAAATTCCGGATCAAAAGAAAAACAAAAATATATCCGAATTCAATATTCCGAATTCCTTAGCTGTACCACAGGCACAGCGCGGGTAAATGAATATGGAGTAGAAATACAAATGACAGACAACGGGATGCCCACAAACTGGCGGAACCTGCCCAACACAGTATCACAGCCTTTAATATTAAGGATGGTACAAACAATTATATTTTGATTAGTATTATAAAAAAATACAATGCTTTATCAACAATGGCATTATAAATTAAGTATTCAAGAAATAATATAGATAAATCAATTAATAAATATAAAATTGCATTCACACTTTAATGTGATCACTATCCTCGGCAGAACTATTCCAGTATTCCAAAGCTCAGGTAGAAGGCGCTTTGACCTACTGTAGACCGAAGAGTCAGATGAGATTTCTCGAGGCGAGGATGGGACAGTTAACGGCACTTGTCTATAAAGATCTTATCCTGGAGTGGCGATGATCAGAAGAACAATGGAGGTTCAATGATCTTAACGTATCTTCATCAATAGCTGATATCGTTAAAGAACGGGTTTCGCTGAAGCAAGCGGTTAGTTGAGGATCCTATCTTAATAAGGCAACGCCCAATGATAATAACAACACTGTCAAGGCAGAGCAAGGTTTTACTGACAAATGAGGTTTATCTTTATTTTAGGTTTTCAACCTTTACATCCCATTTGTTGCAGATTTGACCCAAAACAGATATGCGTCTTTTTATTCCAAACTCCTTAACCATCCTAACCCATTAATTCTTAATCTTTCATCCTTAACAATCCCTGATAATCCCCCGAGGCGTCTGAAAAGAAGATGGCCACGGGACCTTCTAATTTAAATTAATGTTTGAAGTACCACCAATGGGTGGTTCCTTCAAGTGTATATGAAACATACTACATATTTACCTGTTGTATTATTTTGTACAGTTGTAAATTACAATCCATAAATAATTAAAAAAAAAAAAAAAAAAGGATTTCATAAATATTAAAAAATGATATTAATTTTCATCTCCATTCTCCGAAACATTGTAAATTATTTTAGTCATTTCATGAGAATGTAAAATAAAAAGTGCATAAAATTTGCTCATAGGTTTCAGTCATTTATACTTAATTTTATAAAAACCTTTAAAAAGTAAGCTAGGAAGACTTTAGTACTTGATTTAGGACGTTGTGGGTTCGTTTCCCACCAGTTCCTCAATGAGAACTTGAGACAGAAAAAAAAAGCGACAACAAGGTTAAGACTTCTTAACTAAGGTTAAGACTACTACAAGATCAAGGACTTGGGTTAATTTTTAATAGTTAAAAATTAAAAAGTAAATACTTTGGGTTCTTTAGATTCAACCTTACCCCTTGTGTCTGGTCGGTGCATTCCATCTCACTAGCAAAGGACTTTTTTTTTTTTTTAAATTATAATATTTTATACCATTTCCCAAAACATTAAAGTGGTTTTAAACTTTTTGTTGGTAATGTATATTTATACAGTACTCTATCATACTTCATCCTCCAAGCATGTTACGAGTAATTGCGAAAATAATACAAATAATAAAAGGATTAAAAACTATATTCAATTCAATCTGATCAAATTAATTGTTTGTAAATATCCAATTTAATATTTTACAGACAAAAAAAAATGGTGAGTAGACATGCCCCATCTCTTGCGAGGTTAGTTTTGGTTTTTTTAGTAACTCTCGATTATTTTCCAAACTTTCCAAAAATATTATTTCCTGTTTAATTGTCACCCATCAATCGAATATAGAATTGTTCGAAATCTTTTCCTTATCCGTTTTTCCTTAGTTGGAAATGATACAAAAGTTATCCTTCTGTTTATTGATGCCACGTTAGTTCTAATTAGTTCCTTTCAGAGAGTGTACCATTTGTTACCTCTTTTCTGATTTTGATGATGGATTTTCTCATTCCGTCAAAACTATTTTTCCTTATGGATTTCCAATGTTATTTATTCTCTACCGCTGATATTAATCTCTCCAATTTCCTCATTCTAGGTTAGCATAGAGCAATATCAAATGACATGAACATCTATAATTCAACTTAAAGATTAGTACATATCCCAATAACTTTCCTGCCATCAGTTACGTACAGTATACGTACCTAAATATTTTTTTAGGAAATTATAAAAAAAAAATAAAATATCAAAACGAAAGGTAGAGCATTCTGTGTTCGTCGTTATAGCAATTTATTCAAGTGAGTCCTTTGCTGACACTTAACGTCATGCACACTCCCCTTTTTCACGTAAATATTAGGGATTAAATTACAATAAATAATAAAAACATTAAATAATTCCCCAGGCAATACTTGAGCTAAATATTTTACTCTGTTATGATTTGTTTATAACTATTTAAGTTATTTATGAACTTTCATATATTTGTAACTAAATTTTTTTAATTGCTAAATAATTTTCAATCTTTTGTACTTGAAAAATACGGATTTTTTTTTTTAACATTTTAAAATAATTAATAATTCATTACTTAAAACAATAAAATGTTGATGAGTTCGAATTGTTTTTGGTTTGATTGTTATTTATTTATTTATTTTTTTTTTGCAGTAAATCATCAAGTGAAGCATAACACCGATGTTTTCCTGACAATCGCTATATCTAAGACTGGATAACGGGTTGTATAGTTTTCTACAGCTGGCAACACTAGACAACATTCACGGCGAATCCTTAAAGTATTCACACGTTCTAAATAAAGGTAGGATTCAATTTTTATATTTTAACTATAAATTATAACTCTTTATTTTTATTATGCGTTGAATTGATGAAAATAAATTAGGAATCAAGAAAACAAAGAATTTGGATATTTTTGTAAGAAAAAAAAATATTATGGACTAAAATTCACAGACGATTTGTCTGCAAGAATCATGATAAAGTTCTTGTTAATTAATTTTATTTATATTAAGATTTTATTTTTTCATCTATATTCATAGCATTCGATCTTAAATAGGTATTTGTATAAGTAACCCAAATAATTAAAATTTGATCCGGATAGTCTTCAGAATATGATGTATAGATAGCTTTTGTCTGTTTGATAATGTTAAATACGTAGCAATGTTTTTTTTTCCCTAATAGCGAGAAAAGGATTGCATATTATTGAGTATTTCAATTATTACATAAATAATAATAATAAAATTTTTAGTAATTTTAATTTATTCTTCTTTAATATCAATATTTGTACGTATATATAACCCATTTAAGCTAAATCTTCTGTTTGTATGGAGATTCTCCTCAAAAAATTTAAATATATTTAGTGAAACACATTTTAGAATGTTACCAGCATGGTTGAATGTAAACAAATAACAACTACAAATCTGGAAAGAAAGATGACTGAATGAAATTAATAATTTTATTTTGATGCCCAGAAAAATCACATCAAAAACCAAGTAATCAATTAGTTAATTTGTAAAAAAATATATAAATTCATAAAAAATAAAATAAATAAATTTGTACGCTACAAACTATTGTGTAAGGTGATTTTGTCAGAATCATACTCGACTGCAAGATTTTTCTCCAATTAACGGTACCAACTTTATGAGGTCAGGCAGAGCTCCTGAAACCACAGGGTTCTCTCACGGGTACAGTAACAGAATATTTATTTAAAATATTTCTTTACAAATCGTGAAATGCATCATAATCACAGTTTTTAACGATCCTAAGAAAACAAAAAGATTTTATATATGTATATATAGTTGACCGTAAAAATTGATATATAAGAAGATTTTATATTTAGATGAAACTTATAATGTGTTTATTTATTTTATTTTAATCTTTATTGAAATAATTAAATCTGCCACACTCAAAGTCAAAGAGTATTCCGTAAGCTGTAAATAATATATACTAATATACATTTAATAAAAATATAATAGTAAATAAAAAATATTAAAAAGAAAATAAGAATGAACTAAGATGGATAATAATAACAATGGAGTAATAACATTTAAATAAAAATAGGCAGATAAGTGAAATAAATAATAGCACAATAAAAAATCAACTGAGGTAAAGAATTACAATAAAATAAATCTTGTACAGTTTTTAATAAAAGACATTTGCTATGAACCATTGTGCAATATGATAGCATAAATTTTTATTGCTTAGAGATTAAAATTTCCCTAAAATATTCCATGCAAGAAGTACCTGGATTCCTAGAATCAGCCCAAGCAGGTTACAGCTTCTCCTAACTACTTCCCGGGACTAGAGTTATATAGCCTTCTGGAGAGCTCGTTTGCATACTCGAAATACCTCCTGATTTTCCTCGTACTTGAACGTTCCCTTCAATTAACAAGTAAATCATAATTCCAACAAAACGTCACTCAGATTTTTTTGGTAAAAGTACTCGTTAAAACGAGATCAGTAGAAGTATGAAGTTAGCCGATACACAGTCATAAAATAAACTATATTTAATAATCCTTTGACTGGAAGATTCTTAAGGTATTAACTTGATTTAGTGAATGACAACAATTTCTTCCTTATTACATTTAATCCTAAATTTAATTTAGTCAAAGTGTTTATAATTATAAAAGTAAATAATGCTACATAATAAATAGAATAGAAATGGTTATTGAAAAATTGTTATTTTAGCTTTTATTGTTCATCCTTGTTGTTTGATAAATTAGTGTTTTAATTATAATGTTGGTTTTTTATATAATATAGAATTTAATTTTAGTCAATGTTTTTATAATTGTAAAAGAAAATAATGTTATATAATGAATAGAATAGAAATGGTTTGAAAAATTGTTAATTTTAGTTTTTAATGTTCATCTTTGTGATAAAGGAGGTAGGAGAAAATTATTTTATAGCCTATATGGTTGCTATCACATTGGAAGATAACCTTCAGAAAGGTAATTGTTCTCCTGCAATGTAGGACTATTGGAAAGTTTTTTACTCATTAATGACAATAATATTATAAGATATTAGCAAATAAGACTAATAGGAGAAAATTATATGTTAAATATAAGTTTTTTGTTATCAGGTAAATAATTTATAAATAGTCTTTGAGTGTAAATGATATAGTAATGTTGTTACAAGCACATGGTTATGGTTTTGTTGAATTTATTTTTTAGCAGCCTGAAGATGGGGGAAATCTCCCGAAACGTTGCTGTGTAATATGAAATAAATTATTATATTGTAATAAGGAAGAAATTGTTGTCATTCACTAAATCAAGTTAAAATAAACTATATGTATTATTAATAGCAGTTTTAAAAATATATATTTTTTTATTATTTAATCCTTGGCTAAGACTTTAAAATTGTTTGTACATATCAGTTTTCTTTTCAATTAAAGGAACCCTTATTACTTCTTAATTTCATCTCCTGGACAACCCGTCCATTATCTAGCCCATAAACAAATTATTATATTAGAACTTAAATCTTTAAATTCACTTTTAGATTTAGATTTCTAATGCCTGTTGAACAGATTCGATACTTAGGACTCCATCTAGACAAGAGACTTACTTAGAATCCACACACAAGACTGAAACAATAAGAAACTGCTCGTAGATTCCGATTTCTACAACACTTACTTGACAAACGCTCTAAACTTTCCATTCACTACAAAAAATTAGTATACACTACGATAATCAGACCAATTTGGACATATGGAATTGAGCTCTGGGGCTCGACCAAACCATCAAATTCCTCCCGCATCCAATCCTTACAATCCAAAATCCTACGTAAAATCCTTGATGCTCCTTATTACGTTACAAATAAACTCATTCACAAAGACCTTAACATTCCATTCGTTGCAGATTAGGCCCAAAACAGATATCCGTCTTTTCATTCCAAACCCCTTAACCATCCTAACCCATTAATTCTTAATCTTTCATCCTTAACAATCCCTGACAATCCTCCGAGGCGTCTGAAAAGAAGATGGCCACGGGACCTTCTAATTTAAATTAATGTTTGAAGTACCACCAATGGGTGGTTCCTTCCCAAGATTTTCAAGTGTATATGAGACATACAACATATTTACTTATTGTATTTATTATTTGTACAGTTGTAAATAACATTAAATAAATAATATAAAAAAAGATTTATGATAATTATATACTGTATATCCTTTACAATCGGTGTATGAATAGAGAAAATCCATTTATTTTTACATTTTTTTGTAATAACTTTAATTACTTGATCCATTATATCCTCCTTTTACAGGATTTGTCCTGAGTATATTAATTTTTTAATACCTGAATGCTCCCCTGAGCAGCTGATTTGATGTTGAAATTAATGAAACAATAAAAGCACCTAATACATCATTTCATTTCCAAAAGACAGGTTTTATCGAGAAAACGAAATTTTGATAAAATTTCAGAGAAAGTTATTTTTACAAAACAAAACCCTGCCGATCTTCATATATTCAAATGAATCATGGACTCTAATGGAATTACAAGAGTTAACTTAAAGCTTTGGAGATACAGTATTTGAGAATGGAGGAGAAGCAAGAAGGGGTTCTGGAAGATACAAAAGTCTGTGAAAATCTGGAACATAACCTAGCTGAAGATGTCACCGAAGAAAACCAGATGAGAAAGTTTGGTCATGTTGCTGGAATGGTAGAAAACAGATTGCCAAGAGTTATATATAAAACAAAGGTGGACAAGCAGATACCATATAAGATGTACACGATACGTAGAGTAGTATTGGCAACGTGAGTAGCAATTTGATTATATTTACATTTTTATTAATTAGCAAAATCTACTCAACGGTCTTGTCTGGATCTTGTCTGTCGTACGGTTTTTTTTTTTCTGGGATTTTGAGCATGGAATGAAAATTTTAGGTTTTCTAGAACAAAATAAATTTCCCAAACAACATAAAAAAAAAAATCTGAAATACTCTTTGCGTTAGGAAGTGATTCGTTTCCTGGACTATAATTTTCTACATCTAAATCGGTAATTTTGATCACTATTATGGAATATAATACTATTTCCAATTATAATAATATTTTTACCTTGGCAACATATATTTAACTTTATTAGAGGGATAAGAATACATTTCATGTATCATGAGAGACACGATTTCATGTCTTGTAAGATCCCCCACTGAAAAATGTTCCACTTGCCCAAAGTGACTAAGCAATTTGGCTGAACCGGTCCCCACCTGCGTTGAATAATTTGAAGCACGCTACGCGTTTTTCCTTGGTAAAAATGCAACGGTAAAAAATTGGAAACAATTTCTTAAGTAGGCTACGGTAAGGCGAGGCTGGCGTGACAGTGTCTCTTAAGAGAAATGTAAATTGTATTCTTTGATGTCACAAGAGACTCATCTTAACTGTCACTAAGAATGGCCATTAGTACTTTTATTTTTTACACTAAAAATAAAAAAATAATTTATAATATATAAATTAAAAGTAACAGTCAGAAATAATAGCATATAAATAAAATCAAAATAACAAAAAGTTTTCTAGCATCTGTAATGTTGCTTAGAAGAGTTGAGTATTTTTATCAACAGTCGATATATCCACTATTGGAACATAATTATTTAGAAATTATTAGGGTACATTCAACGTAGATAAGTTAATTTTTTTATTGAAAATTTTCATTGATAATATGTATTGAAAGTAGAAAATTAAAATTTCAAAATAATCTGTATTATTCCTGTCTCTAGGGTTTTGATTTGCCAAAAAAAAACATTATCTAGATATTGTACCCTCTATATTATCTAGAGGGTACTATACTAACCATGGTAAAGGGGTAAAGTTTTCATTTTGTGGGACCGCCACAAAAATCAAAGTAACGTAAAAGGATTCGAACCGTTGCCGCTGCACTTCTTAGTTTGTAAAGACATACGTCCTAACTCCCTCAGCTACAGACGACCCCCTAGTGTTCATTGCTTTGTAGGGACGTACTGTGTCTTGAACAACGGTTGTGCAAGGAGGTGATATATTCATGAGCACGCCCAATCGCCACGTTTCCCCCTCATTTAAGGGTACTCGTGCTGGCGAGCGAGGCTGGATGTGCCCCGAACTTACAGGGTTGTCTCACGGCTACAGTAACAGAATAAATAATTTTTTGCTACAGCCGGATTCGTACCCAGGATTCGTCACGAGTAACACACCGTAGTACTCACTTAACTATCCCACGTAAAATGCTCGTGAAAATATTATGAGGACTAAAACATTAAATTCCTGCATGAATACAAATTTTCTCTGCCTTTGGTAGTAATTTATTTCTCATAGTATTATTTATATTATTATAAATAAATTTCCAGTACGAATGCACTTTTATCTATTTAAAAGAGAAATATAATATAGTCTCTTGTAATAAAAAAGTAATAAAATAAGCTCAAGAAAATAACAATAAGTGGAAGATTAAAATTCTGAATGATATAAAACCTCATAAATATTTTTCTATTACTCACAATTCCTCATATATATATTAAATCCAGCATCAAGCAAATGATTTCTTTCATGAGTTTTATGTATCCACTTCATATAATATATATATAGTCACTCACTCGATACAATTAATCATGAAAATCAGATTCAAATTCATATAAAAAAACAGCTGGAAAAAACATCGATCATTAATTAACATAAAGAAAAAAAATTACTAAAATAAATTATCTTGTAATTTATAACCGAACCAAAGTAACTGAGAAGAAAATAATCCTCATAGCCGAGGAATGAGTCCCTTCCCATGAATTTTCCATTTGGAACCAGCCGTTGGTTCTCACGGAAAAAGGTAAAATGGAAAGGTTTTCCAATTTAGTCCTATTTTAATCTCTTATAAAAAAAAAAAGTCGATAAGGTGTGGCTGATAGAAATAATATATTGAAAGATTTTGACAATTAAAATTGTTATTGTTATATAGATATTGAGCCCAATAATAATAATAAAAAACAGTTAAACATAAAATCTTTATTTTTCGTAAAGTATAGAGCTTAGTAAAATAAAGTTTTTTTCTTTATTATTATATAAGTTAAAATGATTTTCTCAGATAAGAAAGTTTAATTTACCGAGAAATTTACGAGTTTTTAGGTTCTTAGAAAATAAATTCGAGTAATTCAGATGGAAAGGGCAAAAAACCGCTGAAGTGTAGAATTATGCAACGCCAGCCGGAATAGCTCCTCCCTATTCCTAGTAAGCTCACGGCAGACTTATGCCATCATCGAAGACACCGCCTTCAGCGGACCCGGCAGCCTATCTTATAATGCCACACTGGCAATCCAAGATGTAACACACCTGTATATATACACTTATTTCTATGTATATAATTAATTTATTGTTCTTATTTTTCTAGGAGGTCAAAAAAAAAAAAAAAAAAAAAAAAAAAAAAGTAGAATTATGACATTTATAACAACACACACAGGCGGTTGACCAATCAGAACAATAGTTAGAAGTAAGCTAAAAAAATCACATAAATCCAAACTCAAGATAAAAGTTAAGACCAACATATTTGAGATACTGTCAACACAGTTGGACACAGTCCGTGCTTTGAGATTGAATTCTATTTTATAATATATAATCGGCCGCATGAAGAGACGATAGGCAATAGCGATAAATTGGGAATAACGAAAACGGGGAGATATAGAACATTTAAATTCCTGATCTTCTCTGAACATTTTCATGGATAGGTTAAGTTTTTCCCCCTTAAATAGTTTGGTAGTTGGTCTATTAATTTATGCAAGATGTAAAATTAAATGTTAACATTGTTGATAAACAAGTTATTAATATTTGATTTTGCCCCATTAAGTAGAATATTCAGAAAATGGAGGAATCATCTACTTAACCCGTCGTTGGTCGCTGCGTGTGAATTTCTCTCACGTTAATTGTTTTTCGGGTCTGGAAGCTGCTAGAGGGAGACTGTGTTTTCATTTTCCTGGAATCTGTAGTTCACAGTCTCTTCCTTCTATACCTTGCCCCACCACTCTAGCAGCTCTGGGTAAGCGTCCAGCCCTCTTTCACTGACAATGTACCCTTCTCGCGTAACATTATATCACGCAGGACTGAGGCTGCTATGAAAATATTAAAGTTATGAGGATTTTTCTCACGTGCGACAAGTGTATTTAATCCATAAAAATGTTTTTTCCTCGAGGGAAAACATTAGCAGAACTAGGGAAACGTAGGTTTGAAGAGGTAGGAACTTCATTAGGTACTAGGAATTGTATTTTGATACTATAAGTGTCAGTTATGGTGGTATTTATAATAAAAATTTGTCTTTTCATATTTTGACTTCATCGCTGCACCGTATGAATACTATTTTTTGTAAATTTCTGGGTTATATTCAGGCATTATAAACAAAAATATGGTGGCAATACTGCCGTCCCCACTCCTCCCAATACCAACGGTCATTTTTGTTTTGACTGCTGTCAACATAGGTATGCATCCTGTCTCATCATTTGATTTGTATTATTTTTTCTTTTTACATCTCTTTATTTGTATTTTCTTTAATATTTCTTTTCTTATCTATTAGTTACTATTACCCTTTACATTTACTATTTACTACCTTTAATTTTTCTTATTATATCTTACTTTTTTACATTTTGTACCCCTGTTATTTTACACTTATGTTTTTGTTTTCCCTATGTAACTATGTGTTTGTATCTTTTTTAGCCCTGAAGAAGCCCTGCAACGTGGGGCGAAACGTTGGCTCGTTAAAATAGTATATTTCTACTATTTGAGTTTTTTTTTACCGCACCCGGACCATATTCCTTTCATCTTTACACACGGTCAATCAATAATCTTCCAGTATTAACTAGATTTAATTTGATTGCTGGCAGACGTCTGCACGTCTTAATATTTCCTTAGATATTATTTTTCATAAATCCCAAAAGTCTGTCCGAACAACTAGAAATCAACTCTTTTAAAATTTTTTGAGATTTCATATGGGAAATCATGAGGTTTTTATAGTGCATGAATATGGGTGGTCCCGAAACATTGTACAATGTCATGAATAAATAAATAATAATTTATTTCAAATGATGGAAGTGATTAACCTCAAATATTTTTAAAATAATTGACTCATCAGACTTCCTAGAGAGATAATCCAGATAGAAATCAATATTTTGTGAATTTATTTTGTCACATATCATAAAACCTGCAACTCCTACAAAGATAAACGTTATAAACTACTTTATACTACATTTAATTAGCTTTAATTTGAGTGCTGGCAGACATCCTTTCGTAGTATGGTTCCAGAGATATATTTTTTCATAAGTCAAAATTTTTGTTTATTAGTTTATATTTTAGAAAATTTAGTCTTCCTTAAATGATGTTCTTTTCGGTTTTTTAGCCTTGTTGATAATTTTAAAGATATGAAGGTCCGAAAGAAAAATTATTTTATTTTTTTCATTTTGAAACAGCCGCCATTTTGTATTCCTCGTACCTATACTTGGAAGACTCATCAATTTTTACTAGTAATTATGCATAGTTTTCATTAAATTAATCAAAAATTGGAGGGGAATAACTGTCTTTTTTTGACCCCGGCTCTTGTACTATTAGGGAAATAGGGATTTAATTCAACCCTTTGCTATTTCTAGTTGGATACTGAGATTTAAACGTGTTCCAAAAATATATACGTGAGCATATATAAAATAGCGAAAAGCAAAATTCAAGGAAATACCTCTTAAATTAAAACGAAAAATCGTATAACCCTTCACGTTTATATGTTTTGTTACTATAAGTTGACTTTAATATAATATTTTTTAAAATGATATAATCCAGGGAATTTATATTAGTTTCTTTCTTTTAGATTGTACTACATTATATCTTAAGATTATCGGATAAAAGATAGCTGACACCATCACTAAGAATTTATGAGCCTAAAAATTGATTCCTCATTGTTAAATAAAAAAAAAAAAAACTAAATTCATGATCTCAAAAGATACCACGATTTTCGTCAAAATTAAATAAATATAGTCGACATATTTTTAGAAAGCATAATTAAGAATTAAAAATAAAAGGTTAGTACAAGAGTTGTTACAGTGAACAGATATTAATTGATAAAAGCATATTTTTGATTGGAGATTTTAGATCGGAATTATGATCTTTTCATATTTCTCTATCAATTATTCCCGATTTTATTCAGTTGATCTAGGCATAAAATTATCCTACCTTAACTATTTTACAATGCTTTAATTGTAAACTAAAATAGGTCCTTCAAGTCAAAAATTGTATTAGTCCTATATTGTACTATTTCTTTATTGTAGTGATTATGTACGAGTATTTAAACCTTTTTATTTGTGTGAATGTTTAACTTACCTAATATACTTGGACAGATTAGGTAATTAAGAAAAAATATGTTAGTATAGTATAGTATATTTGAATTTAATAACAGTCATTTAAAAAAAAAATTATATTAATAATTTATTTGTTTGACTCTTTTCTTCTTCTTAATCCTTCCTCACTTACCACGAGAACCCATAAGTTGCGATTCCGTACCTACTGCACCATCCCAAGTGTTTCTCGGCCTTCCTCTTGTTCTTCCATCGATTTTCGTTTCATAAATTATTATGGTCAAACCTCCGTAATCTATTTTCTTCTATAATATGTTCCGCCGGTTTCACTACCAGATTAATTCTTATTGTTGCAGTATTCCTGACTTTGTCCCTTCGTGTTTTACCCTCCATAATCCTCATGTACCACAGTTCCTGTTGTTTGGATTTGGCTTTTTTTTTCTTAAGGTTGTAGTCCAGGACTTGTTCGCATAGGTCAGTAACGGGATAAACATAGCATTACTAGTTTTTTGTAACTTCTCTCTTTCCTAGGAAACCAGCCTTGAGTGAATGGGAGCATTTTCCGACTATTCAGTCCTTCAAGTTGAATCCAGCTCCTCTCGCGACAGTCGTATTATTCGGTCTCCTCTTTCTCTCTATCTCTCTTTCTATTCTCTTAACTATAGTTTTACTTGTTGTAATTTCCATGTTCAACAGTTGCAATAATTCTTGTAGGATTCTGAAGTAGAATTGGAGATTTCTTTCTTTGTTCCCGAATATAACTGTGCCATTCGCGTAATCTCGGAGTGAGAGCTGGACTGGACATAGTTCTCTGTGACCCAGCCAATAAGGCCTCATTTTTACCTTCGTTGTCATGTTGACTTTCGATTGAACTATTCATATACAAATACAAACAATTGATTATAAACAAATGTAGAAAAGCTAATTAAATAAAAATATATCAGTTATTTGTGAATTAAGTACTATTGTGTTTTAATATTTAGCCTGTAAAAAAAAAAAAAATCATTCATCAAAATATTTAAAAAACAAAAATGTCTATTATTTTCATTTTAGTGATATTAAGAAGTACAGAAGTAGAGTTTTAATATAACAAGTTATAATTTTAAAAAGTGCTACATTTATTTCAGTGATTTTCCAACGATTTATACGAAGGAGAGATTAGAAAAAAGGTCTTTAATCGTCTTCTACGACGTGAAAATGGAGGAGGAGAGAACAGTAGGGGACAAGTGGTCGCTAAAACGTTTAGCTCACTGCGTCATTCCTTTCAGGGTGAGGGTCAGGCTGAAAAAATAGAGCTCTACGGGAAAAAAGACTTTCTTTGAAATTCAACAACGGAGAGGAAATGACTTAATTAATCCCGAAAGATGGATAATGACATTCAATTAGCCCATTTTTTAAACTTCTATTATTCGGTATAAGAACACTTACCTATAAATGGAATATATAGTGTTCGTGAAAAAAATGGATTTCAGGTTTTTGACAAAAATGCTACGTTCTGTGGTACCATGATTCCAAATAACCAATTCTCGCAAAAAAACCTGTGTGTGAATAGCATATCTCAAAAAGGAAAATTCTAAATTGAAATGCAGCTTTTTAGATAAAATTGAAATGCTACTTTTTATAATTAATCGATTTTCTGAAAAATGGCTTTTGTATAGGCTTGTTCTCACTGAAATAGTTTAACAGGACTGCAATGCCTTAATCCATTTTGATTATTTGAAATAATGTACAACAGCACATCACACGGAGACACATTAAATTCTTCGACAGTCTCCCTGCTTCCTTCAATCCAGTATTCCAGTCTATCACCCCATCCCCCCTTCCTGCGAGGTGGCAGGGCAGGAAAGGTCCCAAAAACCCTATTAACATCACCTCATAGCTCCATCTTCTGATGCACCCCAACCCCCTCCCTCACACTTCTTTTGATTTCAGACTGTTTCTCTTATCATTTCACCATTATCTATTGTCTTTATTATTTTTATTTTTTATTTATCTTTATTTTTATTTTTATTTTATTTTTTATACAACACGAGGAGGCCCCTCACCTCCGGACTCAAAATAGCTCCTGAATGGATAACACATATGCAAAATTAAATATAACAGGTAACCTTAAAATACCAAAGGTAGTAAAAGGTAAGTCACAACACGAATTACTTTTCTTTCTTGCACAGTAATGCACTACTAATTCACATTTTATTTCTGTTTTTAGAGGGTTCGGAAAAAAAAAAATTTGAAATAATTAATCACATCTCGTGGATAAATAAAACACACACGGATATAAAATATGAAAGACGACTTTATTATTTGATTACACTAGGAGGTCCCTCATCCAACTCCTCTTCAGCCTACTCCGAGTCATGTCAGGAATGTCATTTGTTGCCATCTGTCATAAAAAATTATTGAAATGTCCATGTATTGTGTTATGAAGCCGTTAGTAAGTCATATAACGTGGTTTGTTACAGTCGGAATGCGTAGGTTGGAGTGAGTTGTCTGGTTTGAAACATAGAATGGTGAGTTCGTTGCCAGTCTTTAAAACTGCGATTGAAAAGTTTGAATTTTTGAATCTGTGTCTTTTTAGCGGGTCCATAAATTTAGCAGGCGTAAGTCTATGTGGGTAATTGTCCATAAGTAATTTTATACGTTACGTTTCTGTCTGAGGGTAGATTATCCGTCTCTGTAATGTGGAATATAATTGTATGAAGCATACCTTCACCTTAAGGCCAGGCACACTTCCCATGCCACATGCTCACATGCCGGGAACTTCTCCAGTAAATCTACTCACTCATGGTAGATCTTACTGATGAATGAACAAAAAGAAAAGATGGACTGTTTCTGGCAAAGGACAAGATTGCTCTCTCTCGTCCGGGTTACTTTTTCTCACCACAGAGAGCGCAGGAGAAGGTGAGTTTTGACTGTAGGCCACATAGGCGCTAGTATTGCCTACATTATGGCAGCCCCCTCCAATTCAACCTTTCGGTTACCGTAGGTTACCCGGAACAATAATGAATATAATTGTAACTTCTGTCATAGTTACAGTCAACAAGTCCTAAATACGTTACAGTTTGTTTTTGTGGTATAGGGTGAGGGTGATAGTCTATGCAAATGGAAGGGAATGTTTTGTTTCGTAGAGTAAATGTAAGATGTTGTGACTTGTCGTGGTATCTTAATTTTTCATTGTGTGCACCAGATTGTTTGAACTATGTTGTAGTGTTAGTGCGGCCTGTAAATAATTTTAATTTTACAACATAAACTCAAGCCAAAGCGTTCTATCTACATAGAGATATATAGGGTCGATTTTTGTTGATAATGAAAAACATATCGTATTACAAAACAGTAAAAAAAATGTTGGTCGGTTCTCTGTTGCACATGATGGACTCAATTGTACAATGGATTAAATATTTTAAACACATCGACCTACCAAATATAGCTGGAAAATTCTACACACGTTCGCTATCTCGAGCATAAACCTCCACAAACAGATCAATATAGCCATCGGCACTGCAAATAGTTCACTCCGAAATGGAGTTCTAACGTCACATTTACATATAGCCGTAACACAGTCTCATTTCCCAGATTAATGTTTACATAAGGAAGATTCATCCATTACTGCTAAAACACACACGTACTCGAGGTCCTTGAGGATCAGTGAATAATAAAATAACGAGACTGAGGCGACGTTTAGACAGCTTTATTGTTCTCATAGTTATGTCTAGGATGGAAAGAAAAATATGTTTTTTAAAAATAATTTTCTTAACTAATTATTAAACAATAAAAAGTATAGAATATAAATAACGATAAATAAATAGAAGCACTACTTGTTATTGTTTCCTAAATGGGTTTTCTACATTAGTAATAACTTTAATAACCACTAGAACTAACTGGTTCAATTTTTGGAATAAAGATGATCAATAGTTTTTAGTGTTTTTTCTCATTTCACTGTTCTCTAGGAGGTAGTCAGTCTGTTTTGTATAAAATACTAAAGATAAATAAATAAAATGCAAAAATAAAAATAAACAGACTTGACTACCTGCTTGAGAACATTTCAAGCAAAGAAAACCCGTTCTATATTGTATTGATTAATATTTTTTCCTCCTTAAAGCATCTTTCCGTTTTTACTGTAGGGCATGACTATGAGAACAATAAAGCCTTAAAAAGTCGCCTTAGAATAGGTGTTTTACTTTTGATTCCTCAGGAACCTAAAAAATACATATCATTAACAGTAAAAAAAACAGATTTTTACTATATAAACAAACAAACATTAGTTTCGGTAATATATTTTTTCTAAATCACTCGATTGATACAGGCTTAAAACAGGTTATTTAAGCGATAAGCGACTGGGAAAAAAATACATACGGCTTTATTTTTCATTAAAATCCAGAATGCAAATTAGATGAGACATGATTATTTATTGAAAATTACACTGGTAATGTTTGTGTTTTTTTCTAAAATATATAAAGGATGAACCACTAATCCTTATAATAATAATATTTATGGACATACCTATATAATTCCTAAATGAGTCATTTTGTGTTGAAAATTCGGAAGTCATTATTACAAGAATGGAACGTTATATAGACGGAAAAGCTGGAAGAAAATATGGAATTCCATTTTCTTCTGAAAAATATTTCAAACGGATCATGGCCGAGCAAAAAAGAAGAGAAGAAGAAAGAATCATATAAATAAACGTGTATAAGTGAGGATAAAACGGGAAATTCAGAGACGGCGTACACGAGGAGATTTGACTACATTAACAGATATATGGAGAAGTTTAAGTATTGAGATACCATTAGCTAGGGATGGGATATCGATATCGATATTTTGTCTCCGATATCCGATATTTTGATATCGATATCCAGTAACCGATAATATCGGTATATCGATATTTCACTTCGATAATATCGGAATATCGGTTAAAAAAAAAAAAAGGTCGCACCTTAATAGTAAAGATATATAAAAAAAATGTATAAGGTCATATATTCGCATTCCGATATTATTTAATCCAAATATCAATATTTGCTAAAGAAAATGTTAATTATAGTATTTTGATATTTAATATTGATAATGTCATATTCATTTCGATAATTTTTTATTTAACGTTAGCAACAATATTCCGATATTATTTTATACAGTATTTTTATTATTATTTTATTAAAATATCGATATT
>NW_027115607.1:129584-129917 GCF_000696795.3 Halyomorpha halys
ATAATATCGATATAGATATTTCGATATTTTTTTTTAATAGAAATTTCGATATTTTGTTTTAAAATTAAGGAAATTTTATAAAAAGCATAAAAATAGTTTTTCAATATTTTAAATTGATAAATTCATGTTCCTATCGATATTGTACATTTTGATTAATATCGGTATAAAATATTAGAAACGATATTTTGATATTTTATGAATGAAAACTATAACATTTTATCAAAAAAAAAAAGAAGGTATTTCGATATACAGTAGGACCCCCATTATCCGTGGCTCTATTAACCGGGATTCCAGTTAACCGGGGTTCAGAGTAGCTTTTTATTTTACATATTT
>NW_027115608.1:0-3456 GCF_000696795.3 Halyomorpha halys
CTATTATCTAATTAGTGATAAGACATATCAAATTGGTGTAAAACAAGTAACAAGTTACCAACGTTTTGGTAGTATTGACGAAATTTCGATGATTTACCACAAACACCTGATTTTACATAAATGTTCAAACTTTAAAAGTTGTCCCCTGAAAAGTAAGGAATTTTGACTTAACCACATATTCACTGGGGTTACAGAAATATTTTATGTGTGTATATTACGAGCTTTAAATTGAGACCTAATAGATATCAAATGTAAAATGTTTTAAGAAATTGAAGTTTCTCAAGAGAATTTTAGGCATTTGAAACGCGTCTTACAATATTGTTTTATTTATTATATTTTTTTTTTAATTTTAGGAAATAACGATTTTAACTTCAATTTTGTTTTTTGATTTTAGTTTCTGTTCATATTTCTTTTATTTACTTTACTGACCTTTTTTTTCTTGTTTAATTAATTGTTACTTCTTATGTGTCCAATTTAATAATTGTTATTTATGAGATAATGTACATTTGATAGGAAAATAGTTAATTATTTATAAGAAAGAAGAAATCAGAAGACTTGATAGGTACCCGTTGATAATTATATAATATTACTGTAGTTTTTTTATAGATACAATTATTTTTTGACGGTTTAAGGAAATTAAAACCCTTATATGAAAATCACCAATTTTATAAAATTTTAATTACTTCTCTAGACTGAATGATTTCGTCCATTACATTCTATTAAGCCCGTGTAAACTTATTTTCCTTTGCACGCCTGCACGGATCTTCTATTTGGCCATTATTCAAAGTAAAGTTGGAAGATTAATGTAAAATGGGTCTCTTCTCATTGATGAGATTTTGTTGACTACTTTCCCTGACCCATGTGAAAAACTACTTTATGGATACACCTATATTTTACAACGGTTCGTCATGTGTATTTCATTTACAAACGATAAATCGTTAACCATGAAATGCAGGTAATTATCAACCTAACAAAGAAAGGATAATTTTCATAAAATGAAATTTCACAGAAGGAAATTAGACGATAAACAGTAATAAGGCTAAACTCACCAATTTGCTTGGGGAAATGTTTTCTTTATGTTAGAACCTAACTAATTGTAAAAACTAGCTCTCAGAACTGCTGAAGTTGATAGAGCCCTATGTTAACGACCTCACATGTGCACAGTGGACATTCACTTTGCTAAAACTTTCTGCTAAATTTGCCCAGGATTTGCCACCTGCGTCATGGATGATCCTAAGTGAATGTAGTGCTGTTGCCGACGTCCGTAGTGTTTTCCTCATCGGTTCCCCAGAATAGCAGCCACCTCACAACCGGTTTCCCGCTTTCGCCTTACCTGTGCACGTACTTACGCATGGACTATGGCCCTGGCCTTTTGAGACAGTTTTGATTAATTTGTGGAGAGGATTTTCGAAACACGTATTCCTTGACTGATTACTTGACACTAATGATTTTTAATTAATATTTAAAGCATTCCTAAATACTGTGATAATTTCAGATAATGGAGCATGATTATTAAATTTAAATTGAAGGCATTTTATAATACGTATATATGACGCTGAAAACAGTCAACATAAGGAATTTTTCAATGCCACTGGCATGGTATGAATACATTTTTTTTTAGGTGATATTATAATCAATTATTTATGTAATATTTCAAAATATTATCCACGATTTGCCTTGTATATTAACAAGATACTCGTCGACATATTATCAATTTCATAATTAATCATTTAATATTAAAAAACATTATGATATAAATAAATAAGGCATCATAATAAAAAAAAACATTATAATTATAAAAGCACTGGTGATACCTCATCTTAAATTAATCTTCCAAAAGATGAGTTAAAGAGTAAAATAAGATAAAAGTAAAATAAGGGGAAAGAGTAAAATAAAGAAAGGGGAAAGAAAAAAAAAAAGAAGAATGAAAACCAACCTGTTCGCTGAAAGGTTGCGCGCCTGCCTAATGGTCGCAGCGCAAAACTGGTCAAACTTAGAACTAAAAAAAGCCGTTACAGCAATGACTAAGTGTTATTTATAAAGAAAACGTTACGGGAGGGTGAAAATAAAAAATAGAAACATTTTTTAGAAGAAGAAAGCGTGTGAGAGGGTGATGACAAAAGGTGATAAGAAGAATTAAAAAAATATATATATGAACTTTACTACAGAATGAAAATAAGTACGAAATCCAGCGAATTGTCGATTATATTTCTAATAAATTATTTGCCTAATCCGATTCTCTAACCGGCAAAAGGACTTCAGTGAAAATAAAACAAGTAGGTGGATATTGGGTGTAACCAATTCCTCCTGGAACATGATAGTATGGAAGTTATCTTTAATTACAGTAACTGATCTCGTAACTTTTTGTTTATTGCAGGATATAAATGTGAATTGGATTAGAAAGTACATGGTCAAGGGCGTGTATCCCATACTTCTGTTCCTAGTTGCAGGAACAAGATAAGGCAGCTGTCAATGTCATCTATTTGTGTCTCAAACTTGGAATTGTTGCAATCGCAATCCAACTATCTACAAGCAATCAGTTTTACCTGCGATGTTTTGACTAATTTTACTATCGAATCTTTTAATAACCATTATCTTTATAGATACAATTTGAAAAATAAATGAATAACAATAATTTTGGATTAAATATGAAAATATATCTAGTCCTAAATACAAATCTAATAAATTAATTCATTAAATTGATGAAATTTTATCGTAGCTATTCGAAACTGTTGCATACCTAAAGTGTTGGTACCTAAAATATAGGTGTGAAAATACGTTTAAACATGCGCAAGTCTATGTAGTGAAAGGAATCTAGTCGATATGAGACCAATTAGTTACCAACCCGCACAATGCCTTAAATTTTTCTCGTAATTATGTTAACGATTCGATCGATTATAGTCCAGTAAAATTAGCTTAAAATCTGTCCACACCTAGAAATAAGTGTAGATTAATTCATGCCAATGTAATTTTATGTAAAAATATTGAAAGGAATCCGTATTCCGAATACGGCAGATTTTTCAAAATGACTGCCAACAATTTTTTTCAGTTTATTCCCAATAACTCCTTAAGTACTATAAGAAGCAAAAATATATAATTACTCAACGAGCCTCAATTCGATCCCTGATAGTTTCTTTATGTTTTACTATTCCGGAGGTAAGGGTTTTTTCAACAAAATAAATTAAAATAATTTTTGAATTAATTTTGACAAAAATCATTAAAATTACTACGCTTACGACATTGTTCATTAATAAATCTGTCACCCCAGTGAATATGTGGTTAAGTCGAATTTTGGTCAAAATGAGTTAAGTGGTCTAAGAGAATCACAGAGGCAACATCTTCATTGTGCATAAGTGTCTAAGTCAGTCAACGTTTTAAAACAGAGTTATTGGTCAAGTCTGTTGTCAACTGTCGGTGAACAATTAGTTAACTCTATTATCTAATTAGTGATAAGAC
>NW_027115609.1:0-368 GCF_000696795.3 Halyomorpha halys
GATTTTAAGATCGCATATTGATTTATTTTTACTTCTCTGATTTCTAACATGTTAGGGTCCGACGTCAAATAATGACGAATGAAAAAGTATTCGGATGGTTAATCATATGTTTTGTACGAATAATTGATTATTCGAGTAGAAAACAGAGCTTATGCAAACGATTTGTCTTACTAAGACCTAAACTGCGGATATTTCGAAAGGATTGTAAACATATTGTAAGCGTCATTGACAATTTCGTATTGGAATGTTTTCAGTGAGTCTCAAAAAAATTACCAATTTCTAGCCGATCATTCAAGCTAAAATTCATTAAATTTGGTGATTAAAATGCTTTAAAACCCTGCATAGCTTGTTCATCAAGTTTATTTTCT
>NW_027115609.1:418-742 GCF_000696795.3 Halyomorpha halys
AAAATGCTTTAAAACCCTGCATAGCTTGTTCATCAAGTTTATTTTCTTTTTCTTAATTTTTTGTTTAATTCTTAAATTAAATTTTAAAAATATTATGTGCTTTATTAGAAGAATAATTGTAAATAAACTTCATTCATACAAATTAAAGAACTTGCAATAATACATGCATGCACATGTTTAATTTTTAATAAGCAAATATTTTTTCGTAAATGAACAAATTCGACTGTCTGTTGTGAAGAGGTTTCATTGTATAAACGTGTCCTGTTCAAAGAGGCAAAAAGGAAAAGTTTTCATAATGAAGAAACATGATGTCACCCTGCGAAA
>NW_027115609.1:3146-3524 GCF_000696795.3 Halyomorpha halys
TGCAGGAGGCTGTAAAAAAACAATCAGACAATTTGGTGGACCGCGGGAATAAATAGGAAAATTATAGAAAGAATGACCCAGGTAACAGTTCTAATTTCGGGATCAGCCAGACGGCTGTAAACAGACAGAATACACACAGTGTAGTACAAGAGCCGGAAAGAAAAAAAGGCAGTTATCTCACCCCAATTTTTGATTACTTTAATGAAAACTATGTATAATTAATAGTCAAAACTGATGAGTCTGCCAAGTATACGTAGAGGGAATAAAAAATGGCGGCTGTTTAAAAACCTTAAAAAAACACTAATTTTTCATTCGGAGCTCTATATCTTAAAAACTACCAACACTAGAAAATCTAAGAGAACATTATTTAAAGAAGAG
>NW_027115610.1:0-801 GCF_000696795.3 Halyomorpha halys
ACATGGCAAAACGAAAATAAGTGAAAACTTTATTTAAATTTCTTTATTATCAGATCGGCCCTCATTGGCCTTACATGGTTATTTTAACACCTAGATAGTTTTTTAAACATTTGATAATGGGGTGTACAATAAAAAAATATATATAATTAGAGAATACAAAAAAAAGTAAAATAATGATAAAAATTAATAAATTTTTGTAATCTATTTATTGCTATTTACAACTATACATAATAATACATTTAGTAAATTTGATCTCAGTTAAATTGGAGTGTTACAGGCGTCTAGAGAAACTACCCTAGGTAGCACTCTAATGACATTAGCAGGTCTCATGGCCATCTTCTTTTCAAGCGCCTCGAAGAATTATCAGGAATGGAAGAGGAAGCAAGGTTAGAAACTACTGGGTTTAGGTGTTTGTAATGGAAGAAGTGATAAATGGTTCGGGTTAGATCGGTTACATATGGAACATTAAGATCTTTATGTATGATTTTATTTGTTATAAAGTAAGGATCATTGAGGATTTTGGATAAAAATTAATAAATAAAGAGTTTATTACAGGATGACTAGTGTCAGTCTGGACATCTTTTTACGCGATGAGATTAGATTTCCTAAGTTGTATGCCATTTCTCCTTTAACTGCTGGTAAATTGGAGTAGATTTTTGCAAATTGTTTTTTGATGTAATCATCTATTGATTCCCCTTGGAGTTCACGATGCAATTGGCTGTTTCGTACAAACCAAGGGGAATCCAATGCAATTCTTATTCTATTTTTTTATTTATTATTCATTCTCAAACTACTACAGAG
>NW_027115610.1:2689-3097 GCF_000696795.3 Halyomorpha halys
CTACCAATGGGTAGTTTCTCTACATGCCTGTAAGACTCCAATTTAACTTAGATCAGATTTACAAAATGTATTATAATGTACAGTTGTAAATAGCAATAAATAAATATTTAAAAAAAAAAGTTTTATCTAGCTTTCTATTACCTCTGTAGTTAATAAACGTTCTTTAAGTTTCATATAAAAAATCGAAAAACCTGTAATACTACAACTCATGGAACGTCAGAGGTTTAGTACTTGGTACTTGCTAACTATTTCTCGAATGACGGTTGTGCAAGAAGGTGATTTTTTCCTATTCATGCTCCCCCCTCATTAAGGGTATCCACTTAATAGTAGTTGGGTGTGCCCTAAGAGTGCTCACAGACCCACAGGGTTAACTCTCGGCTATAGAATAAATAATTATCAATTCAGGCC
>NW_027115611.1:0-822 GCF_000696795.3 Halyomorpha halys
ACGTACAGATGTCTATTAGCACTCAAATTAAAGCTAATTTAATGTACTATACAGAAGTTTATGTCCTTTACCTTTGTAGGAATAGTAGTTTTAATGATATTTGCTAAAATAAATTGATTTATAGTTGTTCGGACAATAAATTTGATTTATGAAAATCTTTATTCCAGAAACCATTGGACGTACTGATGTGCTAGCGCTCAAATTAAAGCTAGTTAAATTTACTACAAAATAGTTAATAATGTTTATCTTTGTAGGATTAGTAGTTTTTATGATATTTGACAAAATGAACTCACAAACTGTTAATTTCTAGTTACTCGTATAAAATGTTGGATTTATGAAAAAATATATCTCTAGATCCATAAGACGCACATATGTCTGCCAACACTCAGAATAAAGGAAATTTAACTTACTATAGAGTAGTTTATGACACTTATATTCGTAGGGGTAGTAGTTTTTATGATATTCACATATGAATATAAATTTGGCAAATGAAAATTTGTCCGAACAACTATAAATCAATGTATTTTAGCAAATATCATGTAAACTACTATTCCTATGAAGGTAAAGGCTATAAACTACTTTATAGTACATTAAACTAGCTTTAATTTGAGTGCTAATAGACATCTGTACATCAAATGGTTTTTGAAATATAAAGTTTTCTAAATAAATTCACTAACTACTGATCTTTCAGTACGTACCATAGAATATTTTTATGTAATGTTGCTTTTTAAAAAGCTATATCTCGAAAACTATTTAACGTAAATAACTCTATTTGGGCTAATATTTTAGCAAATTTACTCTTCTTTAAATGACGTTCTCTTA
>NW_027115611.1:1916-2208 GCF_000696795.3 Halyomorpha halys
TTTTAGCCCTGATGAAGCCCTGCAAAGTGGGGCGAAACGTCGGACATAAAATAGTTGAAAACTATTTTATTCTTTTTTGACCGCATCCCTGACCATCTATCATATTGTAATTTATAGAGTCAACTATTTATTATTATTATTATTATTTGACGCGAAACAGTCCTTAATGACTATTTGCGTAGTTAGTCCTAAATGACTTAGGTTTCTTTTTCAATTTCTTTCTCTCTGCCCATCTCTGCTTGAGGACCTCACTGAACTTCTTCCTAGACGGGAGTTGTTTACTGTCCACCAC
>NW_027115611.1:8745-9321 GCF_000696795.3 Halyomorpha halys
AACCTTACACAAGTATTATGAAATCAGAATAAAATATTTTTGACAGCGGACTTGCTCTCCAGAACAATAATTAAGTTTATTAAAATGCTCTAATTAAAATGCTCTTAGCAACGGTGTACGACGGGCTACACTGGAAAGAGCTCAGTTAGTAAGCATATGAAAGATCATGGGTGTACCAAGAGGGAGGGCTGCCCCCCTAGAAGTGAAAAAAAATAGAAGCCAATAATTTTAATAAATAATAAAGCACTGCGACAATTGTATATAATTTTAATAAAATTATGGTTTCATTAACCTCTTTCGTCCTGAAATTTCACAACCTCAACGAACATGGTTTGCCCCCCTCTAATTTGATCCCTAGTAAGCCCTTGTGAGGGAACAATTCCACACCATAGTTAGATAATTTTTTGTTTCTTTTAACATAAACATCATATTCTTAAATAAATCGAACATTTTATACGAACAACTAGAAATTAACAGTTTATGAATTTATTTTGTCAAATATCATAAAAACTACTACTCCTACAAAGATAAACGTTATAAACTATTTTATAGTAAATTTAACTAGCTTTAATTTGA
>NW_027115611.1:9577-9975 GCF_000696795.3 Halyomorpha halys
AAGAATAATGGTGTTGAAGAAGAATTCCCATACACTGTTGAATGAAAGCAATTATTATCATAGAATACTGATTTTGTTTTTTTTAATTTCCTTTAAAATGTGTAATTTCCAAACGTGGACCAATAAGATCTGAATTAACAAGCTCAAGGTTTGTTTTAGTACAAGAGCCGGGAAGAAAAAAAGGCAGGTTTCTCACCCCAATTTTTGATTACTTCAATAAAAACTATATATAATTACAAGTCAAAATTGATGAGTCTGCCAAGTATAGAGAGAGGGGGATTAAAAAATGTCGACTGATTCAAAAACCTTAAAAAACCATTGATTTTTCATTCGAAGCTCTATATCTTAAAAACTACCAACAACACTAGAAAATCTAAGAGAACATTATTTAAAGAAGA
>NW_027115612.1:0-3407 GCF_000696795.3 Halyomorpha halys
GGAAGCCAGCACTCAATGAGTTCATTCAGTATAGGAAGCCAGCACTCAATCTGCTAGGCTAACACCAAACTTTCAATGATTCAGTGAATGAATTAGTTATAGTGCCTAATACATTAATTACAACAAATGGAGAATTTTAACATAAAATTTCTTATCAAAATTAAGCTCTAAGGCATATTTCTTAGACTTCTTAATAGATACAATGATCAATTACCTCTTCCTTTTGCTTCAACACATGTTGCTTTACATTCTTCATTAGTGGAAAATCTATTACCATTGCCACCACAATTACCATACCAAAATCTAGAGCATCCACCGTATTCCATATCAAAGTACCATTTAATAGTGAGATTCCGGCATTCTCCCAACGCCTTTGGCAGCGAACAGAATTCTGATTAAAAAAAGAATAGGTAAATTTACAGTATTATAAAAATTCAAATAAATCAGAATTTCTTGATGATAAATACCTCCTTTATGAACCGGTTTAACATCACATCCTCCAAAGTCATCATCTTCAGCAGCTCTAATTCCATCCAGGCAGCATCCATACTTAGAGGCTGCACAGGTGCAATTTTGAGAAGCATCTGGAGCTGGGGTTCGTCCATCAGAGCAGCAACCGAATTCCGTATGCTCGCAGCCGCAACCTTTAGTACATTTATATTAACTTAAAGATAGAAACAACAATATTTACTTCACTTGTATAACTTTAAGCTAAAAGTTCATTTTTAAACTTCAGAACAGATAAAAACGAATAAAATGGTGAGTTCTTGATTTAAAAAAAAAAATTGTTTTTGGAAAAACTGTATCTAGGGTTATACTCCTAATATAAGAATTCAATATTTAACAACATTACTCAGGTTTAAGAAAGGTATGTATAAAGTTTTTCATGCAATTGATAGTTTTCGAGGTATTGAGAATGGAGTGAAAAATTTCAGGGTTTTTCTTGAACAAAATAAACTTCTGGTCATCTAAGAAGAAATTCTATAATTCTGGTCAAAGGAAATTCTAACAAGTTAAAAATCAGAACTATTTGACCTTTTACATTCATATATTATAAGAAGATCTAGACAAAAGAGAATTATAAGAATATAGAACAATATCATAATTTATTAAAAGGCATCAAGTCACAGTCACTACCACTGGTGTCTGTTAGTTGATTTCTGACATCTACTTTGAAAATTATAAATAATGAATGAATATCGATAATTACCCCTATACATCACTCAATTATGAATATTTAAGTACAGAAACTATTTATAAATTAAAAATTACTTTGGACAAAAATGTTTTTATTTCCTAAAATTTCAAAACAGTCATTAGATATTCATATTTGAATCTAAATATTGGATATTATTGGTACCTTGGTGTCGAGGACCCCTAGCATTAGTGACACCATCAGGGCAACAACCAAACTGGTACGTGTGGCAAGGGCAGCCCTGGTAATCGGGTCCGGCAGCTGGAGTGTAATTGTTAGGGCAACAGCCATGAGGTGTGTACTGGCAGCCACAGCCTTCGTTAGAGGGTCCACGAGCAGCAGTCTTATTGTCAGGGCAACAACCGTATGGAGAATATTCGCAACCACATCCTGTAAAGTAATGTTTTATCATGAGTAAAATATTTAACCAAATATTGAATGTTTCTTTTAATTATTAATTATCAGATATTTTGAATAATAGAAAACCTTGGAAGTTTGGACCCCTGGCGGGAACAATATTGTCAGGGCAGCATCCATAGGGCAATAGAAGACAGCAGCCTTCTTTATTGGGTCCATGAGCCATGGTGATGTTATCATCACAACATCCATATGGTCCAGCAGCACATGCTGGGGGAGGCGTTGGGCAACCTTCATTATTTAGTCCAGTAGCAGTGGAATTACCTAAAACAAGAATTAAAAAATAGAGTAGGAAATATTCTCTAGATAGGGAGTATCCCAAATCAAAACAGAACCATTTTCTATTCAGAAAAACTAATCAAAATAGAAGAAAATGGTGACAATATAATTAGTTATAAACAAAAACAAGTTTTCACAGTTAATTATTTAGTCTATCTCTTATGCACTGTTTATTCTAAGCCAAAGTGGTATATCAGAAAATTTTGCTACCTTGGGTTTTGTTCCATTTTTTTTATTTTAGTTTATTTATTGATATTTACAACTGTATTAAAAGTATATACAAGTAAATTTGTTCAGTTATATTGATAGAACTCCTATACATAATATTTCTACAGAAGATCTCGAGGCCACTTTCTTTTCAGACACTTAGGAGAATTATCAGGTGATGCCGAAGAAGACAGGTAAGAAACAAGTGGGTTTGGATAATTTGATTTGTGTCAAAGTAAGGAGCATTAAGGATTTTATGAATGATTTTGGATTGTAAGGATTGGACACGTGAGGAATTCGATAGTTTAGTGGAGCACCAAAGCTTAACTCCGTAAGTCCAGATAGGTCTTATTATGGTCATATAAATGAGTCTTTTGTAATTAGTTGGAAGACTGGAAGGATCTGTTCAATTGGAATAAGTGGGTTATTATTAAAGGATACTGTGGAGCAGGAAGTCAGGGGTTTAGGATGAATGGTAAATGTGATTTTTTGGGATTTATTAGAATTTATTTTAATCCTCCAGTTTTGACACCATTCTTTAAGGGTGGTGATGTGGAATTGGAGGGTACAAATATCTGAATCGACAACAAACTAAGCTAGTTGGTGCCACCCTCGACTCAGATGAAACTTTTTTTTTTTTTAATTCAGAAAAGTTACTTAATCTATTCCTCAAGTATTACAAGCATATTACATTCTTTTAGTTAATGAACAAAATTGTAATAAAGTTTTGAGTTCAACTATACAATTTTAAAACAATTCTTACTTATCAGCTGCATATCTTCTAACTTTTTTTTTTTAATAATTTATTTATTGTTATTTACAACTGCATACAAATATATAAAACAAGTAAATTTGCTGTAGGTGACATAGTGAGATGATACAAACATGTGGAGAATCTACCCACTGATAGAACTCCAATAATCTAACTTAATAATGATATTGGAAGAAATAATCTATTTGAAAAATTCCTTACCATCGGGACAGCAACCAAATTGTGATATGCTGCAAAGGCAACCCAAAAAGTCAGCACCTAAAGCTGGAGTCATCTGATCTTGGCAACATCCATAAGTCGAATTTTCACATGTGATTTCATCAGTAACATTTTCTGAGAATTCTGTAGTGCTGGTCATAACTGAAAATAAATCAACAGATCATGATCAGAATAAATGCTAATAAACACCAGAGAGAGAGAGATACTTTACTTTATTTATCTATGCTGCCTAAATACATCAGGTTGCTATCTCACACAGCATACTTATCAATCCGTAATCGGACATATATAAATTACACTTACATGGTATAATCAGAA
>NW_027115613.1:0-961 GCF_000696795.3 Halyomorpha halys
AAGTTTAGAACGGTTGTCTAGTAAGTGCTGTAATAGTCGGAATCTGCGTACAGTTTCCTGTATTTTCAGTTTTGTGTGAGGATTCCAGGTTAGTCGTTTGTCAAGGTGTAGTCCAAGATAACAAATCTGTTTTACAGGGGTAAGAGCGACATTATTATGGTACAATGTACTGTACACAAGAATACAGTAGGGCAGTCGGCATGTTTACGACGAAGAGTAAAGATGATTTGATAGGATTTGTTGCGATTTATTTTTATCCTCCAATTTCGACACCATTCTTCGAGGGTTGTGATATGGGACTGGAGAGTTTGGGATGTAATCAAAAGGTTATTAATAACTGTGAGCACACATGTGTCATCATCATACGTGGTAAGGATAGTGTTTGGAGTTGTTGGTATGTCAGCTGTATAGACGGTGTAGAGGATGGGACCGAGGATACTACCTTGAGGAACACCAGCGGATTGAAAATAGAGTGATGAATAGGAACCATTATTTACTTGGAATAATCTATTAATAAGAAAGGAACGGATGATGAGAAAATATGTAGGAGATAGGAATTTACGGAGTTTGAAAAGTAGTCCTGGGTGCTTTGTAAAGACTGCCGCGCAGTACATTCCGCGCTCCAAAGAAAACGAGACAACGTCCACCACACGATGACATTATTCATAAATTAATGTCAAAATTCATAAGAGCTCTAGCCAGAACGCTTCGAACAACGATTGTGCAAGGAGGTGATTTGATCAGAATCACGATCGACCGCTAGATTATTACCCAATTTAGGTACCTACTGCATGAAGCTGGACCAAGGGGGCTCCCGAATCCATAGGCCTAACGCACGGAAACAGTGAAATATAAAATAATTATCTGCTCCACCCGGATTCGAAACCGGGTCCTTGGAGTGATTAATATTTTAATAAATAAATACTTTTAATATCTAAACAATATTATTTTATAATTATGA
>NW_027115614.1:0-9383 GCF_000696795.3 Halyomorpha halys
GTGACGTCATCAAAATGCTGGCTTCTGATTGGCTCCTCAAATCGGTGCACCAGCTCCCCCATATTCTCTCTACTAATATGGTCCGGGTGCGGTAAAAAAAAACTCAAATAGTAGATAATTATACTATTTGAGTTTTTTTTTCCGGCACCTGGACCATATTCCATTTATTTTATCCATTAACTGGACCATTCATTTATTTATTTTTTTAAATAAGTAAACTTTAAAAAAATCGAATTGTGAAATTTTTTGTATATCACAAGTATGTGACCTAACGAATATATCATTACTATTTTTTTCAAAGGATATTTAAGATGATATCCTCATACTTAAAAATTAAAATCTGTACCGGTACAACCCATAAAGGGCCAGGGGTTCAGTACTTTGTAAGAAAGAACTGTTATTAGACCAACGGTTGTGCAAGGAGGTGATTTGGTCAGAATCATGCTCGACCGCTAGATTTTTACCTAATTAAGGGTTCCAATTTAGAAGGCTGGGTGGACTCCAGGAGGGCCCCAGAACAAGAGTTGACACACGGCTTCAGTGTAACAGAAAACAATTATCTGCCCGGATTCGAACTCGAGCTCTTGTACTTGAGTAGCATCGCGCCTTACCCCGGTGCTACCGCGCTCCCCCTTTATCCTCTATTTAGAAAACAAAATTATTGGTGCCTAAAAAATTAGAACTCATAAATTATTAAACATAAGGAACTTTCAAGCGATCAAATTAAAACAAGCTATATTCACTATAATGTAGTTTTTAATGAAGTTCCAGCTGCTTGTAATACTTTAGAAGTTATTCGTAATGAACAAAAAAAAAAGACAGGCATGTTGAAAATTTTATTATATAAGCCTATGGACCCCAAGGAGTGATAAAAGTTTTGTCGATGTCTCTTTTAAATATGTTTATATAAGAATATATTTATAGAAATTAATCTATACTTCCTACATTGTACTTCTAGGTACAGCTACATTTGAAGTTATTTTTACTAGACTATGTCTTTCAAACGATAACCTTGAATGTTCCGGTAGAGTATAGTTGTTGTGTAGACATGCGTCTAAACCAACGCATAAGAAATAAAACCAAAGTGTAAATTTAGCTAAGGTAAAAGAGAAATAGAAAAAAATCTGATATCCGAAAACATATTACTTGTTCTACTGCTACCTCCAATCCGACGATGTATGTTTTCTCCATAAAATTTATGTTTATTCTTCTATTTAGAATGATGATTTTCTTATAAATTGTAGTTTTCATAATATTTGTCGAAATATATTCATCTAATGATTTTTTTTTCGTTTTTCGGAAAAAATACTGGTTTTGAAAAATTAGTATCTTGGTAATTATTGAATATAAATAACTTTATTAGGACTCAAATTAAAGCTCACTATATTCACTATTGATTAGTTTATGTTTATTCAGCTGCTTGCAATACTTAAAGAGTTATTGACAAAAACATAAAAATTTTTGGCGCCCATTTTGAAAAACTTTTCATATCAGTTCTACGGACCCTTAGGGAGTGGTAAACTTTTAAAAATCGTGTTTTTCGAACATTTTTACTTCAATTTGCAAATTTATATTCTATATACAACTAATTTTAAGATATTTTTAATTGACTACAGTGTTCAACCTACCCTCTAGCTCGAGTTGTAATTGTATTAGAGGCTAGTAGTTGTGAGTAAAAAGAACAATAAATATAATTTTAATTAATGAATATTAAACTAAATTGTTAATTGTTTTAAAAGAAATAAGGAAATAAAAATTCTAAATTCTCGAAAATAAAACAGAAATACTCTTCGTTTGAAGGAACATGAAGCTGAAACACTAGCCGGATAACAATGGCAGCTTTTGAATCTTTAATAATGAGTTGGTTTGGAATCGGTTCTCTATGGTCTCTGGTCAAAGGCAGGCAGGGCTTTCATCTTTTATCAGTTTTAAGTGCTCACTTCCACCAGCGGTCGGAATTTCATTCAGCTATCTGTGAGCGATCTGCCTGCATGCTAAACATTAGCGAATATGTCGAGTATATAGCTATTCAGGGACCGTGTCGGACCTGGGTGTGAGCTACGGTACAAAGCATAGCGCCACTGCTAAATCCTATTGCATATTCTATAGACTTTGCATGGCGGACAAAATATTTTATAAACTTTTTTTATTATTATTAGTGTTATTAAAACTTAAATAAAGAAAAAATCAGAGACCCCGATTATAATAAATCATTTATGAGAAATGTGGCTTTGATTAAATCTATTTATTAAAAATAATATTGAATAAAAAAAAAATCAAAGGATTCTGGACAAACAAGAAATAAATAAGTTCAAGATTATTTATTTTACCGACTTAATTTTAATTCTTTACATTATTTGTTTTCATATTTCCATATGGTATTATATTAATTCATTTATCTGCCTATGTTTATTTACAAAGTGTATATCTTACTTATTTATTTCATTTAATATTCATTATTACTGTCTATTTCTCTTTTATTTATTAATAAGATATTAAAATAAAATTAATGATATTTTCATATTTTTTATAAATGTCCTTAAAATAAGAAAGTTGGCTCATTGGCTCACATTTAAATTTATTTCTATTTTTTCACCTTAATAAATAACTTATACTAATATTTTATGAACTAAAACTACTTTTTTCTTTGTTTTTACTCATTTTTTACTCATATTTTGTTTATTTACTTATTAGGTCAATGAGCTCTGCATGTCCCTAAGCTAGAACAGAGGTAATAATATTCCGTTGTTAAGCCATACAACCTTCAACCGTTTTCAAAAAACGTAAAGCTAAGTTTAAAATAGAGGCAGATAAATAAATGTAATTATTATTTATATGTATGTATGGTATGATTGAATACTAACAGCTTGAATATTTATTGCACTTTAGTGTACCAGATTGTGATGTTTCAATAAAATATTCGAAAGAAAAAACTGGACTATCTGTTAGGCTATATCTCTTCAATGGTTTCGAAATTAATCAAATTCTCTATACAGCAAACAGAAGGTATGATACATAATGCTTTGACGCTTAAAACTCAACTTTCACGAAAATATGGGATAAACTCTTGTTCTTAAAATTTTTAAAATTTAAGTTTAATTTAGGTCTGCTCTATAAACTTCGTCAATTCCTACCCCCAACATATTTCCTTATAATCCGCTCCTACCTCACTGAAAGAACCTTTAAAGTAAATCATAACCTAGCCTACTCATCTCTCTTTTCACAGTCCGCCGGTGTTCCTCAAGGTAGTATCTTAGGTCCCATTCTTTATACGGTTTATACAGCTGACATCCCAACCCACCCTAACACTGTGCAAACAACATACGCTGACGACACATGTATACTTTCTGTAAACAACGACCCAACTAATGCATCACAAACACTACAGGCACACATAACATCTATTGAAGAATGGTGTAAAAACTGGAGAATCAAAATAAATCCTGATAAATCCCACCAGATCCAAAATGCCCTCCTGTCCCACAGTATCCTTTCTAGATACACCACTAACACCTGTTGAACAGATTCGATACTTAGGACTCCATCTTGACAAGAGACTTACTTGGAATCCACACACAAGACTGAAACGACAAGAAACTGCTCGTAGATTCCGATTGCTAAAACACTTACTTGACAAACGCTCTAAACTTCCCATTCATTACAAAAGACTGATCTACATGACAATAATCAGACCAATTTGGACATATGGAATTGAGCTCTGGGGCTCCACCAAACCATCAAATTCTTCCCGCATCTAATCGTTACAATCCAAAATCCTACGTAAAATCCTTGATGCTCCTTATTACGTCACAAATAAACTCATTCATAAAGACCTTAACATCCCATTCGTTGCAGATTTGACCCAAAACAGATTTTCTTTTTAGGTCTTTTTATTCCAAACTCCTTAACCATCCTAACCCATTAATTCTTAATCTTTCATCCTTAACAATCCCTGATAATCCTCCGAGGCGTCTGAAAAGAAGATGGCCACGGGACCTTCTAGTTTAAATTAATGTTTGAAGTACCACCAATGGGTGGTTCCTTCCCAAGATTTTCAAGTGTATATGAAACATACAACATATTTACTTATTGTATTATTTTGTACAGTTGTAAATTACAATAAATAAATAATAAAAAAAAAAAAAAGTTTAATTTAATTTAAAATTCTTAAAATTTAACTAATGTTGAGATATAAATATAATGAAGCCTGATGCAATTAAGATAAATATAAACAACAGCATCTATCTTGGAAACTAAAACAAATCAGATATTTTATCCAGCTGGTTATTCCAAGACAGGAAATATAATCTCTTAACTTATCAGTATTGCAGAAGTCAGCAGATAACTAGAGAAACACTAAATAAATGATTCACGAACTAAAGATGCCCTCCAATTCCGCCCCATTGTATTAGATACGCTCCGAGGATGAAATAAACATAATAAGATATCTGTAATGGATATATATATATTGTGGAAGCAATCTAGCGAAATTACCAATAAATAATAAGCCTGTTTACACTGGCGCTAGGGCACGTCCCTCGCATAAGTCTCCCCGCTCTGGTGCGTGCAATAATCCCGTGCTTCGGATTCCGCTGTCTTCATAACATTTGCACCCGGCTGGAGGAGGAATCTTCGGCCACCTAACTCCGACCGCCACGTCACATATAAAGAAACTGTTCGGAAGGAGAAAATATCGTGTTACTTTGTCAGTCTTAAGTTGCCCACAGACAAATGAAACGATATAACGATGAAGTGGACAGACTACAGTGCTTGGATTGAAGACAATTTCTAGGACGATCATTCCAAATGGAAAGGCAGAACGATGTGGTGGAGTGTCTGAAGAGCCTGGATTGAAAATTATATCTAGAGCTCCGCTTATGATCATTCCAACTGGAATAATGGAACGCTTGAATTGAAAAGTATTTCTTGGCTCTAATTAAGAACACTTCACTTCCTTGCACCAGTTTTATCGATTAGTAGAGTTTACAGCTCCGTGGGATGTAAGAGATTATACAGTATATTTATTTCAATAATTCTAAACAATAAGAAAACCTCAGCAATAAGGGATAGGCGCTGTCATTATAGTACAAGAGCCGGGCAAAAAAAAAATTCTCCAACCCCAATTTTTGATTACTTTAATGAAATTATAATTTAAATATAATTATTAGTCAAAATTGATGAGTCTGCCAAGTATAGGTAGGAGGAATAAAAAGAAAAAACTACCAACAACACTAGAAAATCTAAGAGAACAATATTTAAAGAAGAGTAAATTTGCTGAAATATTATCCCTAAAAGCGCTATTTACGTCCAATAATTCTCGAGATATAGCTTTTTAAAAAGCAACATTTCATAAAAATGTACTGAAATATCAGTATTTTGTTAACTTATTTTGAGAAATCTATATCTCAGAAACTATGTGACGTACAGATGTCTATTACTAATCAAATTAAATCTAGTTCAATGTACTATAAAGTAGTTTATGACCTTTAACTTCTTAGGAATAGTAGTTTTCATGATATTTGCTAAAATAAATTGATTTATTGTTGTTAGCACAATATGTTTGATTTATGAAAAACTTCATTTCAGAAACCATTGGACGTACAAATGTCTGCCAGCACTTAAATTAAAGCTAGTTAGATTTACTACAAAATAGTTAATAATTCACAAAATGTTAATTTCTAGTTGTTCGTATAAAATGTTGGATTTCTGAAAAAATATATCTCTAGATCCATAAGACGCACATATGTCTGCCAACACTGAAAATAAAGGAAATTTAACTTACTATAAAGTAGTTTATGACACTTATCTTCGTAGGGGTAGTAGTTTTTATGATATTCACATATGAATATAAATTTGGCAAATGAAAATTTGTAGGAACAACTATAAATCAATTTATTTTAGCGAATTTCATGTAAACTATTACTCCTACGAAGATAAACACCATAAACTACTTTATAGCTCATTAAACTGGGTTTAATTTGAGTGTCAGACGAAGCACGACTACAGGATTTCAGTTAAACAATAGTTTTTTTGAGAGGTAAAAATATTTGACTGATCATTGATCTTTATGAATCAAATCTTATTAACTGAAACCCTTTACTTACTGTGGATAAATAATATAAAATAGCATATTATTTTTGTATGCCCAGTTTGGCTACGTAACCGGATTTCAGAGTAAACACGCTTATACTGAATTTCAATCCCCAAATAGAATGTTTTTTTAAAAACAATTGGAAGCTAATGGTATGTTTTTAATTAAATTAAATTAATTGTTAAGTTAAAAATTCCAATTGATGCTATTTTCTTCTTAGATTAGTAAAAGGATTTCATAAAGCAATAGAGACTGAATCTCCCCTTTGAATTCCTTTTATAAATATCTAACTGCCTCGACAATTTATCAAATGCTAATAAATGTGCAGGCAATATCTGACAAGTTGAGGGTGCAATAGCTTGAGCTTTCGATTTAAATTCAAATTCCTAGGGTTGGCTAAAAGAGGAGATTTATATTCTGCCGATTTAATAGTGCAAAAAAAAGGTCTCTTAACCCTTTGATCCCAGCGCTCTATCTCGTTTGTTCAAATAATATATCCAATATTCTCTTTATAATTCAGATTTTCCTCTTTTATTGTAAGAACAAAAAAACAAAGTTACTTCGTGGGATTGAAGGCCTTGCTGGTGCAGTACCGAGTATGGAATACGGTTCAGAAAAAAAAAAATCAAAAGATATTTTGTTGAGTGAATGTGATGATTGAAGGTAAATGATCCGGGTGGTGGTCAAAATTGGGTACAAATATAGAAAAAAAACTATTTATTAGTAACCGACCTTCACCCCAGTTTGCATGACTTCATTAATAAGAAATATAACAAGAAATCAATTCCAATAAATCCCATCAAATCACCATTACCCTTCGTCGTATACTAACTGACTGGCCTATAATATCCTTTCATAATGTTGCTCTTACCCCTGTCGAACAGATCCGCTACCTTGGACTACACTGGACAAACCACTAACCTGGAATCCTCACACAAGACTGAAGAGACAGGAAACCTTCAAATTCCTCTCGAATCGAATCCTTGCAATCCAAAATCCTTCGTAAAATCCTCAATGCTCCTTACCTTGTCACAAATAATTCATACATAAAGACTTAATGTTCCATATGTAACCGATCTAACCCGAACCAGATACCTTTCAGATTCCTTCCATTATAAACTCCCACACCACCCCAACCGACTAGTTTCTACAGAGACCTGCTAATGTAAAAACGTCATTAGAGTGCTACTAATAGGTAGTTTCTCTACAAGCATACGATTTACTGAATGTATTATTATGAACAGTTGTAAATTTCAATAAAGGTATTAAAAAAAAAAAGTATTATTAGCTTACCGTATGCGGAGAGTATTTGTAGGAAAATGTTCTAGCGGTCATGATGGGTACAAAAATAGCAGCTCATGATTCCATGCAAAGTGGGGAAAAAAGTTGGTTCCTATTACATTCTTACTGCATCCTTTTTTGCATTTATTTTTCTGAGGGATTGATTTACAAGGATTATTTATGTGAGGGTAATATCCTAGAAAGAGTTTCTATTGGATAAAGACGTTTATAAAGAAGGTTTATACGTTTTCTGTTCAGGTTTTACTTTTTATTTATACGTTTTCTGATTGTGCGAATTGTGGAGATAAACTTATATTTTGTTATGATTGGGAAAGTTGTCACTGACATCCCATATAAAAAAAAGAGTCAAATTTGATTCCATGGAGGACATGGTCTTCATATAAAAAAAAAAGTCAAATTTGATTCCATGGAGGACATGGTCTTCATATCAAAAAAAGAGTCAAATTTGATTCCATGGAGGTCTTTGTTAATACATTAGTGTTTTTGTTTTCTGCAGATTACAATTTTTGTACATTGGTAAAGTTAGTGTTGAAGCAATTATTAGTTACACGTGACTGATGAAATTTTAATTTTAGCTCTATTTGTTATTGTTTTGTATTTTATATACGTGAAATGTACACAATTATTCAGTCAAATTTCATTCCACTGGTTGAGGTCCGTACGGTTTGATTGCTGTTTCTTAAATTGACTCGATATATTGTGTGTCTAATACACGTGGTTGGCGCCGTACTGAACAGACTATTAATTTTTGAAAATAATATTACCCTGTATAGGTCGAAATTCGGAAATTCTGGCCGTGTAATTTTGAAAAGTTTCCACCGATCAGTTTTGGAATTTTGAATGATTATTTAATCTTAAATTCCCAATTTTTTATTTTTGGATGTATTAATTCATAATTTAATAAAATATTTGTTATTTTTGAGATAATTCAGTTTCTTCTCGACTACTCTGATGGATTATGCGAGGTTTCACCTCTGTTTACAGTCCATGGCTTTATGTATTAGATTTCAGCATTGGGAATTTTGACATTTCTTATTGCGATTTTCTTCGCGAAGCGATTTATCGAGTTTTTAAAAATTTAGAATCGAAGTCGACATTGACAGATCAAGCTGGGTTTCTCGACTGCTATAAACTTTCTGTGATTGTCTATTTCTCTTACGTTGAAACCATCGCTGATGAAGTAACTTGCCTGTCAAAGCTCCGGAAGATGCTCTTGATCCTGAACCATATGAAGCCCTGATTCTCAGGACTCTGTAGGACTGAGGAGTACAACAAGTTGGGTTCGAAAACTCTCTAATTTATTTAATTTAATTTGTTATAATGTTTAGCTTTATTTTTTCATATTAAAAAGGTTGTACTGTCGATGTGTCTCTTCGTTTTCCATTGTTGGTTTTACGTATGTTTGAAACCTCTTTAAAACGAATGTTCAGTAACTAAAGCTCAAGTAAAGACCTCAGGGATTTTGTCGTTTGGATATATATTCAATCAAATGGAAAATTATTGTTTTAATTTTAATTTTCCGAGGCTGATGCTAGATAGAGAGCTGTCTGGAAGGACAGGAGCAAACTAGAAATTCACCTTAAGGCAGGAGGTTGTGAAGAGCCGCGCGGCCTCGAAGAAGCGGCTATTTTACTTGAACCTTGGCAGATAACTCTAAGTTTGGTTTTTTTATTCATATCAGAATCGATCATTACCTATGAATTCACGAATTTGAAAGCATACAATACGGCTTATGTAACCTGAATAAATTTGGTGTTCTGTTGTGAGATTTATATTAAGTTTTTTGTTGGGCCTCCAGAGCCATTGCTGGGTGTGGATTGTCAGTCTTTGTATTCCAGCGGCTGGGGAAGTGCTGCACATCTGTTCAGGGATTATGCGAAAGGCCAGGTGCTGTGGACTCCGGGCCATGTCCTCATCATGAAATAAAGTTGATTTTCCCTTAAAATAATTTTGTTCATTTCTCTCTCAATACTCGATACAGCCCAAAAAA
>NW_027115614.1:9690-30719 GCF_000696795.3 Halyomorpha halys
TATATTATACTAAGAGGGGACTAGATAAGATATGTAAGTAATAGAAGAAAAAAAATAGTTTGATAAAAAAAATTAAAATAAAAATGAAAATATAAAAAAAGATTTTTAAAAAACTTAAACAATAAGAACAAAAAAATCATATATTACTATTATCTTTTTACATATTTACTGACTAATGCCTATGTAATATAAGAATAATAAGCAATTGTTCACCTAGTATGGTGTGTGTATAGCGACCAAATGCAGCTGAGCGGCACTGCTATTTGAATAAAGTGTTTCTCCAATATCTGTTCAGGGACAATTACTATCCTCTAATGAATATAATTAGAGCCACAGGTTAGGTCTGGTCACTTTCATATTCTTCACTGGTGTAAAGTGGTTTATGTACTTTAATGGACACTAAAAGTTGTTAAATTTTGATGATGCATATAATTTTGATGTTTAAATTAAATCACAGTACTTTGTTAGGAAGTACTCTTAATAGACCAACGGTTGTACAAGGAATGTTTTTGTCCGAATCATGCTTGAACAGATTTTTACTCAACGAAGGATACCACTTTTTGAGTGTGAGTGGCTCCAGGAGTGCGTCCGGACTCACGCCTACAATGAAACAGCAAATAATTTACTGCCCAAGTAGGATTGGACCCAGGTCTTTGAAGTTAGTCGCATAGTGCCATACCAATGACCTACCCACTCCCATAGGTTTGATATATACTCGATAAAGTACGATACATTTTGATGTAACACTTACACTTTCTTGTGATGCTCTTTCTGAACCGAAAAAATAAATAAATTTTGTCTTTCTTATTCAAAAAGTATTTTGTACTTGACGTATTTTTGTTTTTAAATCATTAAAGGATTTACGGCTATGATAATATAAAGTTTACCAATTTCTGAAGTTTTAGTTATAATGATATATTTGGAAAGAGATCAGGTAGCATGAAATTACATCCCTAAGGCGAGACTTTTGGGTAATGCGAACACTTTTAAATTTTATCTCGAGCCCCGAGCCGACTCTACTCGCCTGTGAGGGGCATTCGAGATGAGAAGAGGAGGGTCATAAAGGAGGCAAGAACTAATAAGAAGTGGAAGAAGAATACTAAAGAAGTAGGGGGAGGATGATAAGAATGGTCCGTCCTGTGATCAGGGGCTACGAACCGTTTTACGGCCCGGTCCGGATGAAGACCGTAAACCAGTCTCCTGCGAGAGCTCTCCTCTCCTCTTTCTAATTAGTTCTCTCTTCTTAGCCTATCTTCGTCTAACATTTATTTCTTATTACTCTAGGAGGTCTTTTTTGCAATATTCTCTCATGCAGACTAATGTTGATTAATGTGTTTAGGGAAAAAGGAGCAAGATAATTTTCTAGGCTTAACTAAATAATTAAACAGAGAAATCTTCAAACAAAAATTATAGGATTAAACTATTAAAACGCGTACTAGAAATATGGCTTAAACATCATATTAATTGCAAAGTACATGATTATAAAGAGGCCTATTTAGACTTTTTTTATTGGAAAACATTTTCGCTTTTCGACCTTGATGGAGCACCAATTCATGCACCAAGTTGTAATAAGCATTAATGTAACACCATTTGGGAATGATATATTAATAAATAAAAAACTATTCGAAAATGTTGGATTTTTAAGCAGTAACGTGCGATTGCGTCGAGTAGAACGCGGCTAGTTGATAGTGTATTTACTAGAGGTATTCATGATGTGTTAAATGTAAAATATTTTACCATGTTAAATGTTATAAGTATAGGATTGTGAGCAGCCATATTTAAATTTATGTTTTCTAAGCACCTTTCCTTCCAAAACTTCATGTTATTGTTTACTTTAAGTTTTGACTAAACCAATTGATTACAAAATGCCTAAATTGAGTGAAAAGTTGAAATTGCGTGAATGTTTGGCCACTGAGTGTCTTGTTGATCTTCTAACTTGTAAGGAAGAGAATCAAGATGATCTAATTGACGACTGTCATTACACTATTATTATTATTACTGTCATACATTGCTTTATTAGTTTCAAAATATCCAAAACAATACTAACAACACTAACAACAACAATACACTAACAAAACAATACTAACACAAACTACGAGCAAGCAATACTACATTGCTTGTTCCTACAACAAAAAAAATTATGAGCTTAGCTGGTCTGTTGCGAGACGTCATTCTCCATTTAACAGACCTATTAAGAGATTCTCAACCATGTTATATCGTTTTAACATGATAATAGAAGAAAATATTTCTTCATTTAACATATTAAACAAAAGATCATGAATACCCCTACTATAGTTATATTAAACGTCAAATAAACCGTTTAAAATGTTCTACTTTCTAGCATTTATTTTCACAATAATTCATAATTTACTGGTCTATTAATCATATGACTCATTTAGAATCAAAACCCGTTATGTTAACTTAATGCGAAAACTACTATTAGGGATATTGCGATCTTGGTGGAAAATATTATTTTGGACTCCCTGGGGATCATACATCATCACCAGCATGGAAATATGCTCTAGATTATTCATTGTTTTATTTATTTATTTTCGTAGGTGGACCTGTTCATTTGTGTGTTTTAATTTATTTATTCATTAAATTATTGTATTATTATTTTTTTTTTTACTTATTTATCCAATCAATCAAGTATTTCTTTTAACTAACTTTTTATTATATTTTCCATTAAATCTATGTATTAGTTTTGTTTTGGTAAAATTTATTTATTTGTTTGTTTTACTTTAAACTGAGTTTGACTAGTATTTCTCTGGTTTGATTTCACATCGCTGTCTAATAGTGAATTTGTTTAGCGGGTCACTGGGGAGGATCTAAGAGGAACAATTCGGGAGAGTGAATTTGTCAATATAATGAAATAAAAATTGTGAAATGGAAGGAACAAGAAAGGGAAAGAAAAAAAGGAATAAATTGAAATATTTGTATCTAGTGTGTAGACTGGAATAGCTTGTAAAAGAAAACTGTGGGGAAAAAAAAATGTTTTATTTCTATTTTATTATATCATGTAACAATATGTAATTTATATATGTCCGATCACGGATTGATCAGTATGCTGTGTAATGTAGCAACCCGATGTATTTGGGCAGCATGAATGAATAAATTATTTCTCTTTCTAAGGAAGAGATAAAAAACAAAAAAAAAAGTGAATTCACGGGTTTCGGTCTTAATTTCAGGCTTTCCTTAGATCTATGTACAAATCAAAATTACAACTATGAAAGAATCAAAAAGAAAACTAATCTTATTCTACTGTGGTATCTTTATTTGTACTTACACTAGATAAGGCATGAGATTTAGGTCGAAACGTTGAAACCCAATAAAAAATAATTTTGCCTATTTTTGTTCTTCGCATCAGTGACACCGACAATCTTTTTCGGAAAAAATCTACAGGTAACAACCAACTTAAGACAATGAAAACGAATTTTATTTGAAAACCGGTTTCATGTTTCTTTATTATATTTAAGACTTAAAGACAACGGGTCAAAACACCCCAACAGGAATGGAATATAAAGTAGATCCATAGTTCTCTTTCGGATGCTATAGCCACGTCAACGTTATGTTTATGTAAGTGTTTAATTCAGACATTCCTTGGGTTAATTTTGATATACAATGTTGAGGGATATGATCAGAACTAATTATAACTAGTTCTTATGATAACTGACTACTGATGGGATCTGTATTTGTAAGGGGGTTTGGAATAAATTGTTTGTAGTAAAAAGGAGAAGAAAACCTCTTTTCTTGATATTTTTGTGACAAAAAAAAAAAAAATAAAAAACTGATCATATCTGACTACTAAGTAATATTATAATTTTACTTGCCTGATAATTGGTGGCTAACTAATGAAGATTTAAAATGATATGCCCTTGAAACTGAAGCTCCTGTTCTCTTCTATCTCTTCTTGGCCTCTACTCCTTTGCCTGGTTGGAGTGTAGAACTAGTCACTCATATTGAATTTATTACACCATGAGTTAAAAATATTGCTCTTAGCTCAAAGTCTTGTAATTCGCTACGGACTATGTACACACACTTTGGTGTACACACGATCAACTGGATTCAGTTGCAGGCCTACCTTCTACGCCATAACCCCTGATGAAGACCTGAAATTCAGGTCGAAACGTCGGCATAAAATAAATAAATATGGTTTTGTTTATTTATGTTGTTCTTTGCTGACCGCACCCCCCGACAAACTTCTCCAATCATTAATCTACGGTCAACTATCTACACCTCATTATAACTGATTTTGATTCTAAACTCAAATCGATAAAATGAATAATCAAAGCTTCGCTTTAGAATGTTCCACATATCTATCACGCATTACGAAAATTTCGATAAACTTGTTTAATTTAATTTAATTTAAAACAGAAATTCATTGCTTTCTATTTTTAAAAAGAATCTCAGGTCCATAATTCGACTCTGGTGGAATACTTGATGAATCCCGTTTCATTATCCTGATATTTTCTTTTATCATGACCAAAGGTAGACATGATTCCCACAGGACTGGGGTCCCTTGCAACATATTTCCCAGGAGCTAAGACTCTAGATATTTTTTTCCAAGACCGGGATGAATGGCCGCTCCTGAGACAAACCATTAATTCCAGATGAACAGAGAGAGAAAGAGAACGGAAGGCGGTCGGAATAAATTTTTAACCGTGACGATGAATAATTTGGGCTCCTCCAAATATAACAGGCTACATCCGATGCATAATTTCTATCAGATTTTTCATGGCGTTGGAAAAACCTCTGTAACAAGGTCTAAGAAAACAAATACCTGTCATTTGATAAACTGTGATTTTTTATTTTCAAAAATATATTCGAGCACCCCCCCCTCCTCTGCCCTATACTAAATTACTAATAAGGATGTAGGAGAACCTGATAGCTGAGCGGGGTGGAGCGAGGGTCCCAGAGCGCTTGGTTCAGAAGGTTGCGGGTTCGATTCCCACCTGGGCTGTGATGGCCTCGAGAAATGAATCATGACATTCCCACTCTGGTACTGTATAGGTTGTCAACGGAGGACTATTAAATAAATTCACTAAGCTTTAAACTATATTTAAAAAAAAAAATAAAATAAGGCTAAAACACAAAAATGAGATGTTTCTCAGATTATTATTAGAAGACATGAAAAACAAATCCGCAAGTCTCACCAATTGGAGTAAAGAAATCAAACAATTAAGGCACCATTTGACAGGAAAGACACGCTCACATAAATTATTTCTTTTTTTTTTTTAATATTTATTTATTGCTATTTACAACTGTACATTATAATACATTTAGTAAATCTGATCTAAGTTAAGTTGGAGTGTTACAGGCGTGTAGAGAAACTACCCATTGGTAGCACTCTAATGACATTTTACATTAGCTGGTCTCGTGGCCATCTTCTTTTCAGGCGCCACGGAGGATTGTCAGGAATGGAAGAGGATGCAAGATTAGAAACTAGGGGGTTTGAGTGGATAGAGAGTTTATAATGGAAGGAGTGATATCTGGTTCGGGCTAGATCGGTTACATAGGGAACATCAAAGTCTTTATGTATGATTTTATTTGTGACAAAGTAAGGAGCATTAAAGATTTTACGAAGGATTTTGGATTGTAAGGATTGAATACGAGAGGAATTCGAAGGTTTAGTGGAGCACCAAAGCTCAACTCCATATGTCCATATTGGCCTTATTACAATCATGTAGATCAGTCTTTTGTAATGGGTTGGAAGTTTAGACCGTTTGTCTAGTAAGTGCTGTAATAGTCGAAATCGACGTGCAGTTTCCTGTCTTTTCAGTCTGGTGTGAGGATTCCAGGTTAATCGCTTGTCCAAATGTCGTCCAAGGTAGCGGCTTTGTTCGACAGGGGTAAGAGTAACATCATTAAATAAAACTGTAGGGCAGTCAGTAGGTTTACGACAAAGGGTAAAGGTGATTTGATGGTATTTGTTGGAATTTTTTTATTTTTAACTTAATCCTCCAATTACGACACTAATCTTCGAGGGCTATGATATGGGATTGGAGATTTTGGAATACAATTAATGGGTTATTATTAACAGCGAGCACACCTGTGTCATCGGCATACGTGATGAGGATAGTGTTAGGGTTGGTTGGAATGTCAGCTGTATAGGCGGTGTACAGGATGGGCACATAAATTGAAACGAAATATATCATAGATCATATTAACTCACAAGACAAGGGATTTTGGCAATGTCTCCAGTCCAACGCAGTCTTTCAAATTTAATATGTCTGATCACACCTATTTCTTCACACATATCATAGATCTCCTTGCTCTTCCTCCTCCAATTTTCCCCGACCTTAAATGATCCAAATGTGTAGTCTTTCGCTTAAGACAAGGAGCTCTTCTTCTCCAGTAACTGTGGAGGGTCCAGGCCTCCGAATCATAGGTTAGAACTGGTCTGAAGAGGGACTAATAGAGGAGACATTCCGTGTGGCGGTCTCGAGGGAAATCTTGTGTCCACAGCTTATAACAGATACTATGCAGGTGAAGCATCCTATGCAGGTGAAGTGATCCAAACATTGAAATTTACATTGACAGATTTCTACTTTTGCATATCATATCAAGGTGGAATTCGATTATAAAGGTGGGAGAGGTACGGGTGTTCCAACTTTCTCAGTGGAAACAATTGAATATTGATATGAGGTGGGATTATAGGTAATTATGAAAGGAAACATTTAAATTTTTTTTATGCTTTATTTGAAATATCTGAAAATCACTTGCAGTATTGTGAAAGCTATTAAATACAATTTTAGAGGTTTATAAAATAACAATGCAAAAGCAACCATTCGGACTTAAGTTAAAGTTAAAGTTAAAATGGCTTTGTTCACTTTTTGTCACAAGTTTAGCTTTTCCATAATATATTTTAGGAATTAATTGTTGAAAATGTTACAATACTCAAACCCTAACCCTCTCATTGATTAGAGTAGCCTGTAGCTTAAATGCAATACAGAATGAATACCATGGCATTGTTTTACCCCAAAGGAACGGAGACAAAGGCGATATGAAAAAATAATGCTGCCTGGCAGAAAGCGACTATCCACGTGGCTCAAAGATAAATAAGATATCGAGTCGAGGGACAATCGATAGTCCACAATCGAGATGTTGGGTCATCGCTTTCGCAGACTCGACCATTTGTAATTCCAAAAACACGCTAGGTTTGTCTTCTAGACCTATCTGCCTTTTATAGATATATGCTATTTAACTTAAAGTAAATAATATGAAGTTATCGTATAGGATAAATCCTTTTTGAACATAATTCCGTAGAAATTTACAATTCATTTCCCGCTTTGCTTATGAGAGGCAAGCACTACAATGTTTTGCAGCGTTGCGTGTCCACATCCGAACAACTAAAATGTTATCTGATAATAGACACTGTCAATAATTTGTATGGTCAACATTGTTTTAAAATGCAATTTTTATTTTTATTTCACATTGGTACAAAAATGGCCCATAGTTTCAGACGGATGGGGTACAAATGAATCGTTAACAATATGCTCCTGAGATACTTTCTCGAATGTGTTGTACTGATCAAGTTAAGAGTAACATAAATACGATTTTAAAATAATAAATAAAATGTAAGACAAACTTCTAAATTCAAATATATATATTGATAACTTTATATTGTATCCTACTAATGTAAGGAAACAATTTTTGTAGCGAACATCGGCAGCGAATCGATGATGAAAGATGAGTGGATACGCCAGATATTTTTTTTATTTCAACCCCGCAATAAAAACTTATTGGGATGGCAAGACTTAATTGGACCGCTAGAACACGAATGGCCTAAAAACCAATTTCGCTCCGTTTTAAACAAAAAAAAAAAAAAAAAGAAACCAACAAACAAATAAAACGTATTCCAACTAAAAATTCAAGTATAATTCATTTGGCATGAGAACTTTGTCCTAACACATTGCTATAGTATTGATTCTACCGATGTGGGAATAATTATCGTGTGACCGTTTATGAATAACTGAAAACTACGTACGTAGCATTATTCCCATGAATTATTCACAGGTGGAGATCAATAGGACAAACTATAAATAAACATCTAGAAATTGAATAAACATTCGGTCACTAAAAGAACGTAATTCATTATTTGCGGCAATTGTTATGAATCAATTAGGCATTGATATTAAATTAAATAAAAAATAATAATAAAAATAACTGAAAGGATTTTGAAGTGAATAATAAAGCTGCAAATTTACAATTAGCAAATTAATATAATAATAAGAATAAAACTATATGATAATATTAAGGATCCAATAATATCTAAATAAATAATATTTATTACTAAGCACACAAACATTGCTAGCTCTAATCGTAATATAATGAATAATTATGTGGAGTTAAGAAAAAAATACAGGCAGGTCATTTGGTGAATCAAAATCGATTATTGGGAATCATAGAAGTAAGAGAGTACCCAGTTAAATATTTATTTTTTAGTTTTCTTTATGGTTGATTTATTTATTAGTTTTTCTGGTAAGGTATTAAACAGATATGGTACGATATAGTTTACCAAATTTATTATTATAGGGTGGTTCTATAAATTTAATTTTTTTTCTAGCTTTTTTTATATATATTATTTCTTTTCTAAATAAATATCCATATATTTTAAGATAATTCTATAAAAATAAAATAGTTTAGGTGGTAAAGTACCAACGATTTTAAGGTTTTTTTTTATTTTATTATTGCTACGCTTTATTGTTCTTAATACAAGCTTTGATAAATGACTATCAGAACTGACACCTAAACATTCGATCCTGTATCTTAATATCGATTAAAATAATGCTTGGTACACCATTATTAAAGTTTCTCTGCCAAGTACAAATTGGTGGTAATAAATTTTATATGAGCATATTCTTAATCTGCTTAAAACATTTAATATTGTGGTTTCTAAGAAAAAGCAGTATCCACAGTAATACATAGATATTTATATTTTTCTACAACATTTAGTGTTTTACAGCAAAATATTTTTATATTATTAATGTTAGTGAGACAGTCACAGTCGTGGAATTTAATTTTAGTGTCGTCTACAGAAGGCATATGTGGTGATGTTAGCAACATTATGACCGTTTTATCTTTGTTAACTATGAGACTTTTGTCATGAGCTCATTTAAAAAGTTAGAATAGTAATTTTAGGATTTTTCCAGACCTATGCTGTAATTTTTATGGTAAATAATAATAAAAGAATCGTCGGCAAAGAAGCACTTGTCATCACTTGTAATAACCTTTCGACTGTTGTTTGTATAGATAATAAAACACGGGACCTAAGGCATTACCCTGCGGTATACCAGTTTTTATGCAAATTGAACCACTGAGACTGTTTCCAAGTTTAACTATTGATTTCCTGTTCTCAAAGTAACTTTTAAAAACTCTCAACAAGGCTGAATCAGAGAATCCTATTTTGATACTTGTAAGAAGATTTTCTTACAGGATGGTATCAAAAGCTTTAGGCATGTCAACAAATGTACTAATTACACAGGAGTTACCATCAAGTTTATCATTAGTTAAATTTGTAAAATCAAGTAATAGTTGCTCAGTACCTTTGCCTTTTTGGAAACTGTTCTTAAACTTCTATTAATAATTTTATATTTTTCCGGAAATTTTTTTAAATGGTTGGTTATATATTTTTATTTAACGATGATAGAATTAAGATAGGTCTGTAATTGTCTAAATGGTTTTTACTCCCTTTTTGAGTGAATAATTAAGTGTTCTTCTCTTCTTCTTTTTCTTCCTTCATCCTTTCGTAGGAGTGCTTCCAACCATCGTTTCCATGCGTTCCTATCCCTGGTAAAGTTCCCCATTTCTTCCAGAGTCTTCCCTCTTCGCCTCCATTGCTGGGCTAATCACCTATATAGGAGTACTAGTGATTCAAAGAAATTCTGTGACCAGCCTCAGATATAGACAGTCTTTACGAATAAGTCATGAGTTATTATACCATCAAATCCAGCAGATTTTTTTTTTCATTCAGAGATAAAATAATTTGTTTTACATCATGCTCTGTTGTATAAGATATATCGAAGGAGGGTAGATTTGAAAGCATTTGGGGAATGAATTGAGATAATAATTTCTTGTCACATTTTTGTGAAATTGCCGTGCATGAATCGAAGTATTCCGAAAAAATCACTGTTAAAAATAATTTTATTCTGGTAAATACGCTCCCTAAGAATAAATGGTTCTCACTTAGTGATTATTTGCCTGGCAAACATTTAAATGTTTTCAGTAAGAAAAATGAAATTGCATTAAGATCTCAGTTTAACTACTATTTATAATGATAATAAATATATGCTTATTTATATTGCTCACAATGATGCGGAGGTTTGGTTAGGAAGTAAGTGAAGGAATAGGCGTTGTTTAAAGGAGAGAATGGATGAGGATTGGGAAATGGAGGCGGTTCTATCGGAGGCCATGTCTAAATCAATCGGTTGGGATCTGGTGTCTAATGAGTTAAACACTCAGGATGAACGAAGAGTGAGGAGATCTAGGATATAGGTAGGTTTTTAGATTTTAAGAACTTAGGATACGAAAACGCCAAGAAGGTTTTGCTTTCGGGAGGTTGGATAGAGCCACTTCAACTCGGTATACCAGCTAGAGAGAGCGGCTTGGAAACCCAAAGATAAATCTTACGATTCATGAGTCTCTTCAATCTTAACTCTAGACCAACAGATAGCCCTCCGTAGACCAAGGAACTGTAGTCGAAGTGGGGGAGGGGGGACACGAGAGAGTAAACTCGGGAAGCTCACGGTTGTTCTGAGGAATGGGATCACGGAATCTTAGGAAGCACAGTTATGGATTTGCGATATTTATCATAAGTAAAAAATATTTATAAATTGAAGAGTGTCCAATGTTAAATGATTAGAATTAAATATTTAAGAAAATTTGAAGTATTGTTTAAAAAAAAAAAAATGACTGGTTTCTATTCTGATCCCTTATCACTTTTTAATAAGTTTCATTCCTTTTTGATATTAGTGCTATACAAGCTCAATTATATTTACTTCCAAAACATAAATATTTTAAATAAACCATAATATTATTAGACTAAGTTAGTTGAACAGCCCAAGTAAAATTATAATCATAGTATCTAAAATAAGGGTGATGGAACGTCGCTTTTATTTTTTTGTAATTGTAATTTTATTTTTTTAAATCTTTATCTAATTGCACATGAGTACAACTAAATTATTTGGAATAGTTCTAAGGATATAAATATAATTTATTAGTTTTGTAACCTTTTTATTCGTTTTTAACTTATCTATTTTTTTAAACTTTACTAATACGATTATTACTTAATTTTATTTATTTATGACAAATATATTTATTATGATAATAAATATATTTTATATCTAAATGTATATTTATAAATTATGTATAAATATAATAATAAATTTATTTATTATAACTTATACTTCTTATAACTTCTTCCACATAACTGAACATTTATGCAAAATATAGATGAGTCTTTAATTTTAAATAAAATGTATATAATACATTGAGTACTTGAGGTATGAGATGAAGGGGGCGGTAATAGAGAAGATTAAAAATATACAATTAAAAAGATAATTAGATGAAAGGAAGTGACTGAAAAAAAAGGAAGAGCAACGTGATAACGGAACCAAAAAAAACACAGGAATGAAATTAGCATATTTATACATATAAAAAAAAGAAAGTAATTATGATAAGTAGTTATAATGTGAAAATAAAAAAAAGGAAAAAATAAATATAGTTCTTTGGCAAACACTTGTGTTAGTATTTATATTGTATTATAACTTTATTTATTACTTATGTTAAATATATTTTATTCTAAGGACTGATTAGGTTACTCTGTACTTGAAGTAACCCATTTCATTTGAGGCAGAATTTTTAACATTTTTACAGTGAAACTTTTAGTTATTTTTACAAAACTTTCCTATTTTTCTAGGACTCGAGTTTAATAAATTTAAAAGAAAAATGCACTTAGTGATATCTTTCTTTAGCAACTTTCACTAAATGACCTTTTATTTAAATCCTAAAACATGGTTATTATAGCTTTAATTAAATTTTCACTCGGTCGAGACTACTTGAAATTGTCCATTACAGACAGAGGAGAGGAAATATCATAGCTATTACCGGTTTGAATGTGGAGCGACTGTACCGTTCACAGCTCGGGGAAGTTATACGACTTCGGTCATCAGTCGGATTAACCCTCGCGAAGATGAAAAAAAAAATGTGTAGCTGATGGTGGGGGAGATGTAATCTGGAGACCTGAGGACTGAGGACACAATTTGGAGCACTGATGAGGCAGTCTGATGGCTTCAAATTGAACCCAAATTATCTCCGCGGGCCGCCAAACAGATTGCAATTGCCGGGGGGAGAAACCAACAAACAGAGTGAGTCGGAAAAATTTCAACCCCGGCTACAAATCTCGGTGATTTGGCAATTAGAGAATATCACTGCACTAGCTGTTGGTTAAATGCAGGGGAGAGTGCAGTTTAATGTTGCATTAAAGCACATATAAAGCTTTCAAATAGTTGTGTTGTACTGCTACACTGCTTCACTGTATCCGGTGTTTCTTAAGACCGGATCCTACTCCATTAAACTTTTTGAAAAAAAATTTATTTTAACTTTCCCACCTGAAGGTGGTTATTTTTTGCCTAAAACGGGGTCCAAAATACAGAAATAAATGTAGTTAAAAGTTTAAGGGCTTTTTCTCCTAAAAAATAAATAAATAATAAAATTTTACACCTTTAACCAAAGGTTAAATAGCGATAATTAATATTTAAATATTTTAGCATCAACCAACAAAAAATAATGTATGATATGAATAACATTTTGTAACATATTTTATAAAATCAGTATTGTAAATTTTAACTATACTGTACCTACTTTTATTATGACCAACAAGTTTTATTATTATTAAGGTAATTTAAATAATTGTTATCATTATTATGTAAGGCACAGCCTAAAACTGTGCTGTCCATAATGAGTTATTGATAGTTTATCGTAGATTAATATATGAAGATTGTCGGGGGATGCAGTCGGCAAATAAACAAAAAAATATTTATTCTTGCCGAGGTTTGATCTGAATTTCAGGTCTTCATCAGGGCTAAAAAACAAAAAGAGATAACAACCATCATTCAGAAAACATAAAAATTAAAATAAATGGAGTATATACATAACAGTGAATTGAAAATAAAGTAGTTAATTTATAACCATGGAAGTAGATAGTAGTAGATTGATAATAATGAAAGATGAAATATAATATTATAGAGTTAAGAAGATGTGTATAAGATAAAATATGTAAGTAATGTCAAAACAAACTGAAAAAACGGCACCTCCCCCCCAACTATTTTTTCCACATGTACTGTCCATCGTTCAACGCTGTCATTGGGGTAGATTGAAATTTTGGTTTGGTGTGACGTTTTGACGTTTTGGGCCCAATGAATTCCATTCGCTCATGATCATTCCAAAACTTCATGCTTACAACTAAGTCGTTGCACGTTTCTTTTGGCGTTGAGTAAAGCGTCAATGGCCACTACAAGAAAATAATATAATAGTTATAAATAACAAAAAAAAATATGATTATTGCAATATTATAATAAATAGTCCATTTTATTTATCGAACTATACGTTACCTAACAATTTGGGTAATGTGAGTTCAAGACTTGAAATACTTTCAAATTTTCATTTGACGAATGGCTCAAGCACAGATATAAGTTCCTTATTTTTTTAAAAAAGTCGAAAACATAAAAATAAATGACGTTAGAAGTGTTAAGGTTTTTTTTTTACTTTGAAAATAAATGAATAATAAATATTATTAAAAGGAAATAAACAAATTTACTGGATTTATAATTTCTAATATGCTTAAAATCTTCACTCCCTTTTAAGTTCTCAGTTGTCAGGTCATATTCGTATTTCAACATGAAGTAAGGTATTTGTGTAATTAAATACATTAATTTTTTTTTTTTTATGGAATGGTTTGATATTTTTCGTTCAAAATGTAAAGTTTAAAAAACAAGTACTTATTTTTTTCTACTATTGCAGACAGAGTCGCAATAACATGACGGACGGCCGACGAGTCAAGGATGCACCGCCATCAAACCTTATCGGTACATTACATTATATATACGGGAGTTTTAACCCGGCGGGCTTCGAGGCCACAACAACAAGTATATATTAGGAAGTCCACGTTTTAACTTTATAACCTAATATTTTAAAATTTTTTTTCTATTCAATATTTCATGAACCAATGGTAGAGTACCAAGGAAATTAAATAGAAGAATATTAGTTTTTGTAGAAGATTTCTATATATTAGAGTGTGTGTATGTCTAATGTTAGTGCAAATAATAAATAAATATGTGCTGGAGCATCATCCCATAATTCAGACACGGTTTGTAGTGTTTATAAATTTTTACTTTAATTTTCAAAACTATTATAGGCCTTATAATAGTTTTGAAAATTGAGCTTTAGGGCTCCACTGAACCATCAAATTCCTCCCGAATTCAATCCTTACAGTACAAAATTCTTCGTAAAATCATTAATACTCCTTACTTTGTCACAAAACAAGTCATCTATCTGGACCTCAATGTCCCTTATGTTGCCAATTTGGCCAGAGCTAACTAAATTTTTAACTTCCATGTAAAACTTCCCAACCACCCAAATCCACTTGTTTCTAACCTGGCTTCTCCTTCATTACCTAATAATCCTCCTAGGCGTCCGAAAAGAAGATGGCTTCGAGATCTTCTCCTCTAGAAATGTTATTGGAGTTCTATCAATGGGTAGATTCTCCGCATGTTTGTATCATGTCACTGTCACCTACAGAAAATTTACTTGTATATATTTTTATACTGTTGTAAATAACAATAAATAAATTATTTAAAAAAATAAATACAATTTTTAAAATTTCTACATATTATATTCATTTTCCTGCTTTTTTCTTCATAAATTTAGTTCAATTGTATCTTCAAGTTCAAATCAATTTATGTTAGTAATAAATTAGAATCGAGTATTTTCTAGTCCGCTTAACAATGCTTTTAATGATCGCACATAATTAATCAACAATTCCTGAATGGTTATAATTAATTTTATGTTACTATTTTATAATATATATGTTATATTAATGGTACTGAAATTTAATGTTTTTCCAAGAAAACATTCAGTTTCGAGGATAACAGTGTTCTATAGATTGAACTATATTTATAAAAATTAATAAAAACCGGCATCAGGTTTGTTTTAAGCACTTTAAAAACTATTTAAATTTTTAGGCGAATCTAAATTTGATTTTTTTTTTTAAGGATAATGTTTTCATTTTATTTATTACCAAGTTAATAACCTTAGACAGTCTCATAATCATTTTTTTAAAATAAAGCTATTTAAGAAAAGTAGCTATTCGTATCACAGAACCATATTCATTTCTATCATTGCAAATAATAAAATTCATAATAATCGAAAAACAAATAAAATCATAATAATTTTATTTAAACATATTAACTAAGCAGAATTAGCTAGAAGATTTGAGTTCATGGTTCAGATTTCTCTGGTTTTCTTAAGTTAGCATGTGGTGTTCAGTTGAATATGTCACTCCTTCCATAAGCGAGTAAAATCATAAAGTAAAACAGAATATATATATATATATATATATATATATATATATAAACATTATGATGTAATTACAGAGTGTATATATAGTTAAGATGAAGTATGATTTTGACAATTTTTATGACAGATATATAAATTTTTAATTCAATATTTTCACATACATCCATTATAACAATTTGTTAGGTATAGATGAATATGGTCCTATACATCAATAAATACTCTTTTAAAAAAGACCGTCTAAAATAGTCAACCTGAATTATAAATATAAAGTTTTTTTAAGATTCAGGAAACTTTGAATAGGTTAACATTTTTTTAGCATCAGTAGAGGTTGTTAAACTATGTGATTAACGTTAACCAAAGTGTTTCTACTAAATTTATCCTTAGAAAACCACATGTTTAACAACTGATTTTTTTCACAAACCTTCTAAAATAATTCTTTCTTATATAGATCCAACCAAATGCAAAATTAGTCGAGCCAACAAGCTCAGCATATTCGAAATCGGATAAACTGGAGATAAGGAACTGAGCTTACTTGTAAAAAAAAACTTATTTTTAAAAACATTAATTTTTGCATATGGGCATACACAGAGGAATATCAATTTCTGAAAAAAAGATGTTTCTTTAATGATTTCAGAATTTTTAGAAAATATTCTATAAATATATTAATTGTTGAAAAATGTTTTAAATGAAAATAGGATATAGAAGATATAGACAGATACTGCAAGGTATTCCAAGCAGACAAGGGAGAACAAAAGCTACTATTGGTCCCCCCGTGAGTCAGCTAGGGGCGGTGCTTACAAACATCCCCTATTTTACGACCAATAAAATTAATCCATGAGAAGGACACCCTGAGCATTAACATACTTATCCCTGATTATCCCCGAACGGGTCAGTCCCCTGGACCGGAGGAGATTTGAATGACAATGCTCCCTGGACCACTCGGCTGTCCAACTTCTCCTATGTGGCAATAAAACGGACCATTTGTGGCATTGTGATCGGAACCGATACTCACAATGGGAGAGCAGTCCTGAGTCATGGGACGTCCTGGCTGCAAGAGTCATATCTCATGGGCAAGTCTTTGTGAAAGGTTCTTTTGGAAATTTTAAAGCGGCAATAATCGATACCAGAAGTGTAAATATGTTTAAGCTATTTCATAGTAGCCAAGATTTGAGACGCTTTATGCTTCTTACTCAAATTGTGAAGATGATAGTATGCTTTTATACTACAATGTGCAATGTTATGATATATTAAAAAATACTAATAATTAATTGTAATAATTACGCATAATAATATTTGTTATTGTTGTTTTTTGTTATACTACGCTCAAAATAAACATCAAAAATAGTTTGATAAACATTCTATCTAATTGAAATGTAGCGAAGGAAGAAGAAGGAACACTTGTGAAAATAGACGAATGCATAAAGATTTATCAAAATAAAATTTTTAAATGTTTCCGCTTTGCTTCAATAGTGGTATATATGACAATAGAAAAAATTTCATATAATTTTGAATTGGAAGTATTCAAAAAGATATTATCGTAGGCTGGGTTTATTTGGTCTACTGGGGTCAAACTACAGACTGTAACGAAGTAACCACGTTCAAAGATACAATCTATGGAATACGTACGTCAAATAAAAAGTAAAATAACAAATTCATTGAAGGAAAGCAGTATTGCAGGTTCTTTTCTTTACAGTGCGCTTGGAGTCTACAAGAATTAATTGTAAGATCAGGCTACTGTGATCCAAGAGGCAATAATTAAAAAAAATAAATTTGTTTACGTTTTGGAAACTCAATATGGATTTTGTATTTTGAATATAGAGGAATTGAATAATACATATATTGAAGACCTACATAATGACTAGCAATAATGATGAGTGGAGGGACATAAAGCATTTTGACATCAAGAGAAAAGCCGACCAAGCAGTAGGGGTGGATCTCTAGGAAACCTAATTTGCTAGAGGAAAAGTAGAGAGGAATAAAGACAGTTTTAGCAAGGAGGAACGAAGGAGAGGGATTCTTCTGAGATCAGCGAATCAGTGACGACGGAGACGGACATCTCAAACCAGGCAATTCACTTCTGGGAGAGAATCCGAAGTAGTAGTGAACAGGGAAGCAGCAAGGTAAACCCATAGACCGGGACCCCAAAGAAGCGAGGCCGACGTGCAGGAACCGCCAAGGTGAACCCTTGAAAGTGGAAGCACAACACATAAGATAAGTAAAATCCTAAAATTTCATTTTATATGGGAAAAGAATTTTAAGTTAAGAGTTAATAGAATAATAAGGTCTCTCATCTCGTATTTCCAATCCAATTGCATATCAGGTAAACTTAAGTTATAGTCAATATGTATATTAAGCTCTCTCTTGTATCATTATACCTCAGTTGTAAATATAACACAATGTTAACCCGACTTAATTTTATAGTTTAAACTCCTCGCATCCAGGTGCATGCCATCAGATTATTATACAGGTTATTTTTGCTTAGTAAATTGGTGAACATGACATTAATGGAAAAGATATTCACTGAGTAATTATAAACAATTATCTCTAGCTAACAGCTCGGGGGTCTGTGGTATCTAGTTTTTGGACTAAACACCAAATATTTGAATCCATAACAAAAGAAACAATTTTTTTTTATGGAAGGAATATGGTCCGGGTGCGGTCAAAAAAACTCAAATAGTAGAAATATACTATTTTAATGAGCCAACGTGCTAGCAATGCTAGCATTTTTGTTTTGACTGCCGTCAAAATAGCCCTGAAGAAGCCCTGCAACGTGGGGCGAAACGTTGGCTCATTAAAATAGTATATTTCTACTATTTGAGTTTTTTTGACTGCACCCGGACCATATTCCTTCCATCTTTACACACGGTCAATCAATAATCTTCCAATTTTTTTTTATCTTAACAATATTTTATTTGCACCTGTAAGTCTATTACAATCAGCAAATGAACTGTACTATTCAGGCATAGCGTGGGTTGGCGTGAGGAGACAGCACCTTGTGATGCATCCTCTTGATGTTCAAGTAAATTATTTCCAAGTATAAGGAGGTCTTTCATCCAACATCTCTTCAGCCTACGCCGTGTTACGTCTAGGATGTTATTAGTTGCCATCTGTCATACAAATCCATTGAAATGCGCTTGTATTGTGTCGTGAAACTGTTTGTAAGTCATAAGAGTGTGGTTCGTTACAGCCGGAATGCGTAGGTCGGTGTGAATGGTCTCATTTAAAACGTTTAGTGCTGAGTTCGTTGTCAGTCTTAAAAATTGCGATTTAAAAGTTTGTATTTTTTGAATCTGTGTCTTTTTAGTCGGTCCATTAATCATATAGGTACACGTTAAGTTTCTTAATGAGGGATAATTTAGAACGCGTTTGTAATATGGAATATAATTGTCGAATATTTACCGTTTTAGGTTTTCTTGACGTTTGGGTCCCATGTCAACCTTGTGTCATAGATAAAGATTTTGTGTCCTTGAGTAAATGTGACTTATCGTGGTTAATCTTAATTAATTTATTTTGTGTGCACCAGGTGCTCTATTTTGTTTAGACTTCATTTTAGTGTCAGTGTAGCCTGTGTATTATATTATTAGTTTTTTTCAGTTAAAGTCATATATAACATGATGACTAAGTCCTTCAAACAAAAGTTGAAAAATTCAGTTTTTTTATTCTTCTCTATTATTAAAAGGTTTAACGATGCGTAAAGCGTCTTCTCTTTTCCAGTCGGCCCAATTTATATTAATAATGAACTAGATAGATAAGTTAGTTTATTACTTCTCCTGCTTATAACTTAGACAATCCAACGACATCATGAAGCCTGAAAGCATTGGCTGATCCAAGACTTCCTGTAATAAGCTTATTGATTTATGATTTATTTTTATTATTATTTTACCATTTTTTTTTATCTTCGTCTATAATTATTTTACAGATTTATTTTTTACAATTTTTATTATCTATTCTATAAATACTTTTTTTAAAATTTTTTTTTCTGGATTATTATTTTATTTATTTTTAATCTGGATTATCTCTCTTGGAAGTCTGGTGAGTTTGAAAACCCAAAAATAATAGATACAGCACAAAATAAAAAAAACAGAAGATTTCTAGAAGCTATATACATAACAAAAAACATAATTTATAGTAAACTATAAAATTGACACTAAACACTTAAATACACATTACGCAGACATTATAAATGGACTTAAAATAAAAACATAAAAATCAGATGAAATAAACTGGTTTATGTAAAAAATAAAAAATCACTAAGTTAATAATTAATACAAAACAGGGAGGTAATCAAACAGGGAGGTAACCAAACAGCACATTGGACATGAGATAAGGTCCAAAGAGTGTTGGAGTGTGTGATTATAAAGAGTGATGGCTGTGATATTTGTGCATCTTCACTTCTCTCTAGCACATGGTTGACATGATTTCCCATATGAAATCATGAGGTGAATATTATTGTATAAATTTAAATAAATAAGGATGAAGATTGGTTTTATGTTAGCTTTATTATTGTTATAGGTTTTAAAGTTCATGAATATGGGACAGTGGTCCCGAAACGTTGTACAATGTCATGAATAATTAAGAAATATTTCATTCAAAAATGGAAGTCATTAACCTCAAAAAAACTATAAATGAATATTTATTTTTAATTTAAACTAGCTGTTTTTAATTATAATAATTCGTGTTTATAGCATTGCAAATAGTTAGGGGAGCCTCTTGCACAAGACTACACTACGCACCTCCCCCCCCCCCATTATCAACTATTACAACTATGGCCGATCTGGTAGTAAAGAAATATAAATAAAAAAAAATTCTCCTGTTTAAGAGGCTTGATCCTAGGCAAAAAATAAGGCACTTATCTATAATAAATTTACACTTACTTATGTAAGTTCTTTCTTTACCTCACATACATCCATATTCTTGAATTTATCATTATTTAAAATGAACTAATAAACTAATTATAACTTTTCATAATTGTAAAAGTTCGATGCAAATTGAAGGATTATATACAAAAGTACAAAGTGAGCAGTAATTTAATATATTTTTTAACGCTCTAAAAAAATTGAAGTGACTGAAACGTTTCTGTGATCGCGTTTCATTAAACATGTTTACAAAAACCTGACCTTTTTTTAAATTAAATTTAGTCTCATCAAGCAAACCCGATTAAAAACAATGTTTGAAAATTCATGGGGGATTAATTTAATATAATATTTATTAAACTTTGAAACGCTTTATGATGAAATGAAAACTCCATTCCTTTATTTTATACAGATTTAATATATTTTTAAGCTTTCAGATAATATTTATTCAGAGGTTTAAATTGAAATGAGAAATAAATCAAACGACCAGGGATAAATAAATGAAATAATTATATTTCTTTTCTTCAAAAATTAACCTAATTATAAAGCTTACTCGGAAAGTAATGATATATTTTATTTTGTGGAGTGGTTCTCTCTCTCTCT
>NW_027115614.1:30944-31439 GCF_000696795.3 Halyomorpha halys
TATATATAAGTTTCACAACGTTATTGTTTGCATATTCATGCCCTACAATGCAAAAAACAGTTTTTTTAAAACAAATACTTTTTTCAACATATTATCATAAAACTACATGTACATAGCATAATTTAAGATGAATCACTATTAAAATTTTTACAAACACATCACTTCATAAAAACATTAGTTACAATTGTCTATTACAGTTTGTTCTACATTGTAATCCAACTAACTTAAGGTCTTTGTAAGAACTGAATAGGTTTTGAAATGAAGGAAGAGATTTAGCTTTGGTTTTTCCAACATATAACCTTTTTTTCTAGCAGGTAGTCCGTCTGTTATTTCTATTATGTATTTTATCTATTTTTGTATTTAATGTTGTTAATTGTGTATTATGTATTTATTAGGTTAAATTAACATGGATTTAAATTTAGTACTTACCTACCCGCAAAGCTCCTGGATACGACCTAATAACATCCCACATCCTTAAACTTCTTCCTCGAAAAG
>NW_027115614.1:32634-38355 GCF_000696795.3 Halyomorpha halys
AATTTACTGGTTGTATTTTTTTATACAGTTGTAAATATCAACAAATAAATAAAAAAAAAAAAAATTAGTACATCCGATTTTTGTAAAAATAATGTTTTAATCTAGGAACCTGTTAATTGTAATAGTTATTAATTTTATACTAGGTACATCTAGTTTTATAGTAATTAGTTGAAGAAAGTATTTGTTCTAAAAAATTGTTTGTTTTTTTATAATGGGGCATGACTATGCAAACAATAAAGATAAAACTTCACCTTAATATATTTTTTATTATTAACCTTCAAGACCCTTAAAAAATAAATATATTAAGTCGAAAATTTAAACTGGCTAATTTCGGTCCAATATTGGAATTTAACTGCTCAATTTCGATACACAACAGATATATAGCTATATAAATAACTATTACTTTTAATAGCATACATTTTTTTAATTAATAATAATTATTAAATAAACTTGTATTAAGTATATGTACTTACTCTTTTTTCTTAGTCTTTAGAATATGAAACATTTCCTTCTATTTTATGATTGGAAAATGTCCAGCGAAGGAAGTGAATTTTTATCCTAAGGCATAAAACATGAAGGTATTGTGCATGTTAGGATTATACCTGTGTATTTTGACAGCTCCTTTACAGCTTTTCAAGAGTTAAATTTACAGATGGGATAGCTAAGAAGGAGGGTCGTAAAAGTGTGGTTAGCATCTGGAAATAGTCAGTCCCAACGAACGAGATTTTAACTTACCTCCACAACATAGTTCATTATCCAGATTGAAAATGTAACAATTATTGTATTATTATCTAAGATCCTTTGTATTATTATTATAATATAATTATAAATTGTTAACAGCATGTTTTGAAGGTGAAAAGTTTCTCAAGATAACTATTAGTTTTTATTTTCCTGAAATAAGAATAAAAAATCTAATTTTTTCTAAAAGTATTATTTTTATCTTTATCTATCAAACCTTATAATACAAACTGTTTTCCCAAAATATTTGAGCAATTTTCCATCAAAAATCAATATATCTATGTATATTTTTAGAAACTTATTATTAAAAAAAATATTATGGAAACATCTGATATATAAAATTTAAAGTTTTATTGAAAATATCAGTTGGTAAAACTTATTTTATAAATTTAAATTTTTAATTAAACTGAATATGTTCTGGTTTTAGAATTTCATTTTAGCAAAAAACCACTACTTTTCAGAAGTGGGTGTACATTTACTTTTAACACAAAACTCCTCGTTTTCAAAAAGAAGTATTATTAATTAATTAATTAATGCTTTTTAAGAATTGATGTCTATCACTTTCTAAAAGCAGCTTAGTGATTATGCACTTTGTAACAACTCCTAGGATACGGATTCGAATCTGGCTTAAGCAGATAATGATTTATTCTGTTACTGTAGCCGTGAGTCAATCCTGTGGGTTTGGGTACAATCACTCCTGGGTACACCCAACCTCTACAAAGTGGACACTCTTCATTGTGAAAAATGTGGTTATTGAGTATCGGTTCACATTTTTTTATTTAATTAATCACTATTTACCAATGTTTTTTTTTTAATTAGAATACAATACATTAGTTATAAGATACAAAAAAAATAGTTTAAATTAAATTTTGTAAATAATTTATTAATATCAAGAAGAACGTAAACTAATTAGAGAAAAAAAAGAAAAAGTATATACAAGTCAATTTATGTAAAGCCAGCTAAGTCAATTTAATGAAATTAACAATATTTCCAAGAGGTTCAATATTCCAATATCTGGTTTTAAGTTAGTTTAATTAGGTATTTCCTTATAATGAACTGTTAATTATAATTTAATTATTATTAAACATGATAATAATTAAATTACCATAGCCATGCAGTGCATTACCTGAATACACTGCATGGCTATGGTAATTTAATTATTATTAAACATGATAATAATTAAATTACCATAGCCATGCAGTGCATTACCTGAATACACTGCATGGCTATGGTAATTTAATTATTATTAAACCAATTTTGATTGTAATTTATACAATAAGGTGCGAAGTTAATATAAATTAAAAAAGTATTTAAAAACTATAAAATAATTTATTGAAAAATCTGGTATAGGTAGACACAATCGTGACTGCGGACATAGTGTTGAGAACTTCTGCTCTACTATTTACTACATGAGTTGTTGTAATCCAGGAAAATATTATTGAACGTATGTATTATTTAAGAATGAATAGTATATTCATTAATATACTAGTATATTCATTAATATTAATAAAGCGATAATACATTTTCGTAATTCTTCGACCTCTGGTAGTTTATAAAGTAAACTGTTTAAAAGGTAGCACGCAGTAGAATGGCAGTGATTTGCCCTCAAACACACCGACGGCCATATTTCAACCTTCGGCCAACTTATAAATACATTTCCCTTTTATAACAACTTTATAACAAGCAGCAAAGTACTGAAAAGAAAAGCATTTTATTGTAAAATATAGATTTTAAGGGTGTTAAAGTCTTCAAGTAACTTTTCCAAGCTCGGAGTTGATAAGTTCCAAGGAGGGCCCAATTAGTGAATGTTATATAAAAGCTATAGAAGTTATAAAAGACCAAGTCGGTAGTTGGTATCCAGGAATATCTTTTCAAATGTCGTTGTTATCGGGGAATGTGTGGGATCTTTTGTTGGGGGCGCGTATTTCCCTTGTAGGAAGGTGAAAGTACAAAGAATTTTCCCTTTCAATAAGCCTAAGATAACTTTGAGAACGAGAATAATTTTATTTATTTAATATTCTCAGAATATTATTGGAAGTTACTAAGACAAAACGTTAATTTTCTCGAGTTTTCATTACGTGGGTCCGTTGCGAAATAAACCTGCCTAGACCGGTAACTTAGATAATAGAATCTTATTTTCATTTAATCATGTTATTTTTCAGTTATATACAGTTCACTCAAACCCAACTAGCCAACCAAAAGTGAAGGGTGCCTGGCATTAAGGTGCAGGCATGCTTCAAACAGGTATCAATAACATAAACTCGAATACAACGGTCCCTGCACTAATCATTAACTAATGAACTGGAATGGTAATGAAACCAAATATTAATTAGAATCAGTAAGAAATTCAGTTATTTCACCCCATTTTTTTATTACTATAATGTAAGCTATGTATTATTACTAGTAGAAATAGACTAGTCTGCCAAGTATAGGTAGGGGGGATAAAAAATGGAGACTGTTTAAAAACGTTAAAAAAATTAATTCATTCTGAGCTCTATATCTTTAAAACTATCAACAAGACCAGAAAACCTAAGAGAACATCATTTAAAGTAGAGTAAATTTGCTAAAATATTAGCCCTAATAGAGCTATTTAGGTTCAATAGTTCTCGATATATAGCTTTTTAAAAAGCAGACTTTCATAAAAATGTACAGAAAGATTAGTAGTGAATTTATTTTGAAATATCTATATCTCAAAAACGATTTGACGTAGAAATGACTATTAAAACTCAAGTTTAATTTACTGTTAAGTAGTCAGGAACTTATACGTATTATGTTAGTAAGAGTAATATTTTTCATGATATTTTCTAAAATAAATTGATTTATAGTTGTTCGGACAATAAGTTTTATTTATAAAAAAAATCATTCGACGTACAGATCTGTCAGCATTCAAATTAAAGCTAGTTAAATTTAAAATAAAATAGTTTATGACGTTTATCTTTGTAGATATCTTTGTGTTTTTTATGAAATTTGGCAAAATAAATTCCCAAAATGTTAATTTTTATTTGTTCGGATAAAATCCTTGTACTATCCTCTCTTTGAGCGTGGCCTCCTGACCTATCCTCTGCAACAAAACTCATCCTTATGTCGTTAGTCTATAGGTTAGAAAAAAAATCTTTATTCTGAGATTAGGTCTTATTAGTCTGAGAATGAAAGAAATGATTACTCGTTCATTCATAGAGAACTAATCTGGCTTGGATACTGCTATAAAATACTGAAATAAATAAGTATTTACGTTATTTAAAATTGTAAAAATAAACTTGAAAAAAAATATGCCAAAACAAAACGATTTATTGAAATAGTTTATGTGTTATATGAATTCAACTTTCGTTATGGATTTAGTATAAGATATTTGGTAATTTAACTAACCAAACATTTAATGTCTTTATTATCTTATATTTTTTCCGTGTTAAATAAAAAATAAAGCGCTAAAGTTAATTGACAGAATTTGAAATAGATACAGAAACACCGAATCGATGGAATTTTAAAATGCACGATCTTGAACTGGAGTTCATCATTGAATCCAAATGGAATTTTTTTTATTAATTTTAAAATTAATTAAAACACAGAGAGGACAAATATTAATCTGTTAGCAGTTGTAAAATAACGTGAGCTGAGCACAAACGAGTGAACGCAGCTCAAAGCACACTCTGATTTATGCCAGAAATTCAACACTCCACAAATTCAAGCTCATACTAAGCGGTCCAAATGACCCATCCACAAGCTTGCAAGTTGTAGTAGTTGTAACGGCAAACGTGTAGCCGCTTAAACCTCAAAAAAATGACGTGCTCTGAAATGACTGAGAATAGATGGGAAATCGTTTTAAGGCTTTGTTAATTTGTTTTTGACGCCATGTATACAAGGTGAAATTAAATATTTAGTTTTTGTTAGTATTATTAATGTGTATTAGTATTATTGAAGTTCATTGTTATTATTATCAATATATTATCCGATGAGTGCTCTAGAGAGGGCCGTATGGAGCCCATTTCCAGTTTTACGACTGGCCATTAATAGAGCCGACGGTCGCCGGATCTCACACCCCCCGAACAATCACATCCATCAGAGGTTGCAGACATTTACCGCCCTGGCCCTGGAGGGAACACAATTTCGACAGGCACATGGTAATCCGCCCCGCTTCAATGATTTCAATTTGCCTTATTATGGGAGGGGGGCCTCATTTTACGAGCTCCCACTTTTATTCACCTCGCCAGTTCTTGTCTGCTTCCTCCCGCAGGAGCCTAAAATCCATAGTCGATAAGTCCATTTCCATTTCCGAACCCTGAGTAAAAAACTTTGGTACTAAAACGTAGGATCGTGCATGGATGCGTAAAATTTATATAAAAAAAGCCTTTTGTTGAATAATTTCAAACATAAGAAAATTTATTTCCTAATTAGATATTACTTTCCTTGATACAAAAAGGTAAGTTTAAAAATCGCCTACATCATCCGGGCGTAGTATTAAGACAAAACAATAAACCATATTGAATTGAAAATATAAGCAGTATAACAAGAATATTATAAATAAGATAAGCATAATGAATATAGTATTTTTATATTTGCTATGTTTTTTTTATACTTAGCCCTGAAGAAAGTTCTTACCTTATAAGTTCTAATTATTTGTGTTCCCCATCGGCGACCCCCCCGGACTAATCAACATACTAAAATAATGGCTTCAGACTAAGATTATGCCCTATGAGTCCAATCCATTCGTTTATAATTTATAAAAAGAGTGTAGATATAAAAATTCTACTTTTTAAAAATTTAATCTGATATTTTGACAAGTCATTTTTAAGAACACATACCTTAAATAAAATAATTGGAGAAGTTTGTCGGGGGGTGCGGTCAGCAAAGAACAACATAAATAAACAAAACCATATTTATTTATTTTATTATGGTTTTATTTATTTATGTTGTTCTTTGCTCACCGCACCCCCCGACAAACTTCTCCAATCATTAATCTACGGTCAACTATTTACACCTCATTAA
>NW_027115614.1:38460-49426 GCF_000696795.3 Halyomorpha halys
TATATATATATTTATCCGCATACATTCATCCGAATGACTTAAATTCGTCATTTGTATATTAAAGGAAAATAATCGATTCTTGAATTATATTAATGTAAATAATCGATGAAGAACTGATTTTTTTAGCTTCATTTTGCGTCACATAACGGTACAAACATTAACAAAAAACATTTTAAAAATAGTTTTATTCAAAGTTTAAGTTCTTGGGTTTTGGAATATTTATTTAATTTAATAATGGAATAGAATTATTGCGATAATATAAAATTTCAAATTCGAGTTTTCTCCGGAACACGCACGGACGTACATGCGTGCGTGCGTGCGTGTGTGTCTATGTGTGAACAGCCTAGGTAAAAATGTACGAAACTTAAATTACAAATTTAGGACGAGTGTCGACATTTAATCTAATAATACAATTACGAGATCCCTGGGAAAGGATGTAAGTACCAAACTTGTTTTATTAATGATAGCTGAGGAGTTCATGGAAATATAATACTCCCAATTATTAAAAATAATAATTTTTTTACAAAAAAGTTCTGTAACTAAAAATTATTCAGTTTATTTTAAAATTTAAATTACTCCTTCTCAAATTTGGTCTACTAATTAACAGTTTCAATAAATATTTAATTTGTCTGTAGACATTAAAATTTTTTAAAAAAATAATCATTCAAAATTTGATATGAAGGCTTTTCATAGAATACTCCTTAATGCACATTAATAACACTTGACATATAAATAATAAATTAGATATTTTTATACCGATCCACAGTAAAAAGCTCTGTTGTTGCGAGAAAAGAACAAAAGCCAACCTGGAGGGGAGGGGGTGAGGAGGAAGAAGCGAGTTTTCATCAGAAAGATAAGAGAGAATAACGAACCTTTCCTAGAATTTCGAAGAAAAGGAAAGGAGGGTGGTGGTAATAAGAAGCTATTTGTCAGCTTCTTCAATCATTTTAATGAAAGAGAATTCTCAAAACTCAATGTTAATATACCGAAGAGAAAATATTTAATTAAAAAAAAAAGAAAAGTTAAATACTAACTGTAAGACAAAAAAAAAAAAAAAAAAAAAAAAACACCCCTTAAATAGCAGTATATTTTACAATCTCTCAAGACGATTACAATATCAAAAATAATAAGGGAAAATCCCCCTCCTTATACTCTATATATAATACCCTCCAAGGGGCCCTACCCCCGAAATTTTATAATTAGAACCTCTTTCATCTTACTTTAAAGACATTTAATTATTGCGAGCTGCATTGTAAAATTAGCTACAACTTGAAATCACTACCTCCTCCAACAGAGCCTTTCTCATCTAACCTTTAAAACATAATTACAGAGTATTTGTTTTGTGTAATTTTAATATTAAATACTATTTTTATGCCTGTATTTTTAATTAATCAATAAAAGATTGCTAAACGATTATCCTCAGTGCGAGATGCAATCTAAGTAAGGAAAGTGAAAGTTATTATTCTATGTTTTTTTTTTTATTTCTCCTTTATTGTGTAATATTACATTCTGCCGTGTATTTTGAAATATTGATAATAGAGATCTGAGCGTGTATTTAAACTATATTTACAGAGATACAAAAAAAAATAAAAAATAATAAATAAAATAAATTTAATTTAAAATTTAAAATTAGCATAACATCTTAAACACTTCCATACCGTTACCCCGTAGCAGCTAAAAGCTGACCAAACAAAATTTTGAATTTAGATTAATAATTTAGTATATGTATTAATTGATTTTTTGAGAGCGGTTTATATTAATAATAAGACCAACTTCAATGATCCAATTTGATCTTAACTGTTTATTTTAAAATCTCCAACATTTCGTTTTTTCAAAGAAACGACCTAAACATTGTTTTCACAGTATTATTATATTACCTCCTCACATACTACCTATATTTTTTAACATACCTCAATTCATTAAAATGCCTTGTGCAGGCTAATTACCCTTGTCATTCAATCTTTTTTTTTATTTTTATTCATTTATAGATAGATATTACAATCTGCCACCGGGCAATGGGTAATAGTGATGAATAATCATATTCATACTAAAATAAAATAAAAATAAGTAAATAAATGAAAAAAAAGCACATAAAAATAAATAAAATCTCTCTTAAAATATATACAAAACAGAAGGATAAAGAAAATGAACATAATCAAACTATGTGTATGAAAAAATAAATAAATAAAATAATAATATATCCTCTAGTCACATATACACTCTTATATACATTTAATCTTTATAAATAAAAAAACAAATACTAAATTAATATTATCACAGTTTTATTTAAATTTTATAACATGGCTATTCACTTACAAACCATAGAATCTCAACATAAAACTATCCATTAATTTTTTTTTCCTTTCCTAGTAACCACATCAATAATACTAACAATAAAACCTACCTTCAACAGGTTAGGACTCCGTTATCACTTAATTATTGAGCCTAATTTATTTATAATTTCACTAACATTCTTTTTTATTTTTCGCTTATGATTTTAATACATAATTATTGTAATTGTATTATATAAATATTTTTGCACCACAGGATTTGTGTGGTGGGAGGGGGGTTGCTCCCACCACAAAAATCCTGAATTTAATTTTTTTTTCGTTTTAAAAAAACAATTTTATCTAGTTTTAGTCTCAAAACAATATATATTTCATTATAAATCCGTGTTTTCGTCATTAATCAATTAGCAAACTGATTTTTTTTTCATGTAATGATCCCAAAACAGTTTATATTTGTCCTCTATAAAAAAAAACAACAACCGAAATATGAACGTAAAAAAGTTTTGATGGACCTTTTTTTTTTTTAATCTTGTTTTCCAAGGATAATTCAAATAAATATTATTTACGTAATATTTACCAATTATGATTGTAGAAATATCATATTTTTGCAGTAGAGTTCGTCTCAAAAGATGTTTCTCCAAGAGGACTTCGATGAAAAATAGTGCGGTTATTTTGAATAACATTAATAACAAAATGATCTGAGAGACAGCCGGTTATAGCCCTAATTATTTTCATGAAGATGTCATCAGTGAAGAGTTTGGTCTTGGAGGAAACAAGAGCACTCTGGAACGAAAGAAATAGCCGTTTCCCGACACCCCCAACGGAAGCCGGAAGAAGCCATCAAGATAACATGCATCACTCGAGAAGTAGCCTCGTGGGACATTGAGGAAGCTGGAGTGTGCAGGGGGAGTTGATGAAGATGATTCTGGGGATAGATATCGGTATTCCCTATTCTATCCTTTCGCCTTCCAATACAAATCACAGATGATAATAAAAACTAGTTGAATAAAAACTCAATTTATCATAGTATTAATCCTAAAGGCTGGGAGAGAAAAGCTGGGAGTTCTGCCTTGCCATTCATAATGGGTGGCAGGTCCATAGTTTGGGGTTTCCTGAAATATTGTATATAGATATGAATGATTTATATAATTTATTTTACTTAGTTTATTTTAATCCTTTACATTAGTAGTTTTCTTGCTTAGCTATTAAAATAATTTCTTAATTCATTTATCTGTCTACGTTTATTTACGATGAGTATGTTTATTTTTAATTTTAATTAATATTTATTTACTTTTCTATTTGTATTTGATATGTATATATTATATGATTGAATAATTACATCCTTCTTACATAATGCCCTTAAGTGTGTTAGACTATATTATTTCAATAAAAGTCTTTAAAAAAAAACAAATATACATTAAATGCTTACACCGTGTATCGGGTCACAGCAAACTGAATATTGACTTACCCAGGTGGGATTCGGACCCACGACCTTCTGAACCGAGCACTTCGAGACCCGCTCTCCAACGTGCCTAGCTAACAGAATTTATGAAATGTTTAGACTAATATTTAGTAACACTAGCTTTAAATTGTTTTTAGTAACAATTGCGAAAATGTAAATATGTAGATACAGAAATATATTTTGTTATACAATTTTTATAATAATTAACATAAGCGATTTTAAAACTATAATTACTATCTTTCAAATAAATGGGTCAACTTAAGTGTTTTTTTTTTGTTTTTTTGCGTGTTTTGGAGACACACCTGTCTGGAGCTGGAGTCTTTTTTTACTGACCTTATTGTATTGAATGTTCCAGAACAAATCACAACCGTTTTCCCTTGGGTTGAATGGCACAAAAAATAAATTTGAAGCGTTAGTTTTGAAAAAGCATGCGATTCTCAATTTCCGATTTTTGCCTTTATGGCTGTAATTCGACTTTTGTTTAAATTTCATGTGTTTACATTTCGGTGGAGTGGAACTTCAAAATTTGAAAATTTCACTAGAATGCGTCTGACTTGGAAAGACTTGCCGCTACTAATCGGACAGGAGAAAAAAAACAACGAGTGGACGATTAGGGGCTCAGTATATTGTAGGTAAGTTCTTTTTCTAGACCAAAGGTTGTGCAGGTAGGTGATATGGCCAGAATCACATTTAACCGTCATGTTTATTTCCTACAAAAGAGTACTTACTCTTTAGGAGGGTCGTCCGACACCAAGGCCGATCCATGGCTAATTTAACATAATAAATGGAATCACATACTACAGCCGGACACTAGGTCCTAGGAGACAAACACAGTACCTCATTCACTGATCTACCCTGCTCCTCTGTACTGGATAAAAAAAAATCGATATTAGTAGTTATATATCTGTAGGTTAAATAAATGTGCCTTTGGCTGCTAGACTATGAGTGAAAATCTTTAATAAACGGTACTGTGGTTTAGTTAATTGATTGAGGAATTCGCCTGAAAAAAAAATGTTTCTATCAAAAATAATGTAGAGTTATTCATACAATCTGCCCAGGTGTGGTAAAGTCGTAAAACTGGTGTAGAAGATAAATGTTTGGTTTCCATTTCAGGTGTTTATTAATTTTATGTTTTTATAGCACTGGCAGCGTGTGTATTTAAATGGCTACTTTTTGTTGTAAGTGAAATGGATACAATGAAGCAGACATACTCAGAAAAATTGTATAAGAAAACGGATAACTTTAGTTTCGGAAATAACACTTTAGCAAATATAGTAGGTTAGCACAGGTTGATGAATGCCTTTTGGATATCATTCTCGATATAATATATAAAGTTCCAAGTCAATCTTTATAACGGAGCATGTTTGAAAAAAGTTAAGGTAATCTCATTTCTTTGTTTCGTTTTATTACACGATCAAGAAACGCTATATCGAGTAACATAAAGAGGGAAAAGATATAAGTTGCAATATAAAATGGTATAACTTATAGCTAGGGATTTCATTAGGGCGGAGGGTGCTGTCTTTATAGACCCTAACCCTAAGAGGAATTGAATCTACTTTCCTCCGAATCAAGGTTCCTTTACACTTTTGCTTATATAAAGTATAAAAGTGGGAAGTATAGTTGGAGTCCCCTTTTATTATATAGCCGTGGCAAGTGTTCCTAAGGGGGCAGCTTTTTTTACAGCTCCTGGGATCCGTCAAAGAGGAAGGGTAACTGTCGTCTCGCTTTATGGAGGGGGGGGGGGGGAGCAAAAGAGCCAAAATCCTTTTTATACTCTCCTATAAAACAGCTTTTGATTGCGAATCCCTGTTTTTTAGTTGAATAAACCTCGGTAGCGATGGTCAAGTAGCCAATACCTTCCTAAGGTATCGGGAGGGCTTTACTGCCATCTTATGTTGCTTCCAGATATCGGGTCGTTAACTTATACCAAGCTGTTTCCAGCCTAGCGAGGATTATCATAAGGCTTGTGTTTAAGGAGCGGGTCATGATTGGACATTATTTAGTTTAATAAGTTAACTAAAGGAAGGCCTGATAACTGAGCGTATGGTGCGAGGGCCCCAATGTGCTTGGCTTAGAACCTTGACATATCAAAGAAAATAAAAAATACCATATGAAATTTACAAGTTGATAACATTTATCATGAATATGGGAGTATACAGCAATGAAACTATTTTCTACGATGTATTAAAAAAAACATTGGATTTTTTATACTTTTCAGTAAAATTAATTTTGTTACTGAAGAGGGCAATGAAATAAAGGAACTGTCCTCTTAAATAAAGAACGTAAAGACATCGTATGTATGAGGATAAAAACGGGAATAAGCTATAGAAAATTAAACAAAGGGGGCTGAATAAATAATAAACAATGATAAAGTATATAAACAAGGCAGGGAAGGAAAGAGAGGCTACGAGGGGTGCAGTCTATAAAACACTTTTTTCTTTCTTTTTTTACAATAGAAAACAGAATATACCGTTATTTTTAGAGATATCAGAGTATGCAATTAGATTGAGCAGTCAACAAATAAGTTGGCCCATTACAGGGTAATTGGTTATTATAAACTACACACAAATATATATAAGACTAAAGAAAAATCATAAGTACCACATTAAAAAATAAATAAAGTAATATTTAATGACGATTGTCACTCCCTCCACAATTAAAAGTACTCGCTTTATGAGGCTGAGTGGAACCCGGAGTGCTCCCAAACCCACAGGGTTGACTCACGGCTACAGAAACCGGATAATTAATAATACCAGGCCCTTGAAGTTAGTAGCACAGAACCTTACTCACTGAGCGACCCTTCTCATATAAATTTAATAATTTTTTCTTATAAACATAATGTTAATATACTTTTCTGTAACGTTTCAGGTCACTTTCATGTTCACATCAGTCACGTTTTTAAACATACAACTCCTAGAAGTATTTGGGATATTTTATTTTAAATTCTGCTTCTTTCCAGATGTTTATTTACTGGGGTCATTTTTCTCGAGGCTTTTATTTCTAAGATTTATGTAAATAATTATTTTACAAAAGATTTATTTAAAAAAAAATCAAGAAGTTTTTCATCATTATTTAGGCGGAATTTATTTCTTACAATAAATTAAAAATCCAATTATAAGTCACCTTATTTTAGTCTTCATAAAAATCATTTTGTGAAATTGTAACGTTTTTAATCTTATTTTATCTTTATCAATACGTTTCACAATGAGGTTTTTACTTCTCCTTCTTTGATTTAAAAAAAATCAGTCCTGGTATATAGGTAATTATGTACCAGATACACATAAAAAGAAAAAAAAAAATGTTTTCGAGTAAAAATTATTTTAAGAAAAGAAAATATGGAGAAAAAAAAAATAGGAATCTGTACTATACATGTACTTGCAGACCTTTTGTAATATTTCTGGAATAAAAACCTTATAATGATGTGTACTTACTTGGCGGTTCAGCTGATGTTCATTGTCACCATATCATGAAGATATTTCTAGACCATACGAAAATCACATTGCAGATTGGTATTAACACTTTCTGGTATGCCAAAGAATTATATCATAAGGGACTCCTACGCGGGCTTATGTGACTGACTTCAATCATAAAGACCCTTTCACTATCAGTCCGTCTGACGTGCAGTTGTAAATAAGATATCGAACAGAAGGATCTTGTACGATGTCTCTTTCGATTTGTAATAAAAAAAAATTAGGCCATTATTTTTTAATTGACTGCTAGAATAAAGTAAAAGACACGAGTATTACCCCTATACCGTCCATCTTCGGTAAGACTGTAATTACGATTGACTATGTAGGGGTCCCTTTAAAGAATCCTATTGACCCCATCTTGCTCATTTTATCATGTATAAATGTCATAAATCATGATACTTATATTATTGCTTAAAAAAAAAATTATTATTAACGAGTAACAGACTATAACAAGTATTTCAGATCCAGTACAGGTACATTGTCTTGAAGAAGTTAATCAACCACTTACCTTTATCAAATCAATAACAAAAACTGTAACCATTTTAAAAAGTCAAAATCTTTATTTTGGGGTATAATGATTTCCAACTTTTTCTTTAAATACCTCCCTCATTTGAGAGGTGCAATGCGAATTTCATAAAAGCAATATATAATTAAAATGTGTAAGTATAGATATTCTTAGGCATTTCTAAAGCCCAAGAGGAGAAAAAAAACCAGCCATTTCGTCCCAATTTTGATTACTTAATTGAAAACTAGGAATAATTACTAGTCAAAATTGAAAAGTCTGCCAAGTATAGGTAGGGGGAATAAAAAATGGCGACTATTTCAAAACGTTAAAAACAATTATTTTTTTATTCGGAGCTCTATATCTTTAAAACTACCAACAAAAATAGAAAATCTAAGAGAGCATCATTTAAAGTAGAGTAAATTTGCTAAAATGTAAGCCCTAATAGATCTATTTACGTTCAATAGTTCTCGAGATAGCTTTTTAAAAAGCAACATTTCTTATAAATGTTGTATGGAACGTACTTAAAGATCAGTAGTTAGTGAATTTATTTTGAAAAACGTATATCTCAAAAACCATTTGACGTACAGATATTTTTAACACTCAAATTAAAGCTACTTTAATGAGCTATAAACTAGTTCATGATATTTATCTGAGTAATGGTTTACATGAAATTTGCTAATATATATTGAATTATAGTTGTTCGGTAACATTTACGTTTCGAAGAAATATGAAATATGAAAACTACTATCCCTACGAAGGTAAAGGTCATAAACTTCTTTATAGTCCATTAAACTAGCTTAAGTAGACATCTGTTCGTCACATAGTTCCTGAGATGTAGATTTCTCAAAATAAATTAACTAACTACTGATATTTCAGTACATTTTTATGAAATGTTGCTTTTTAAAAGGCTATATCTCGAGAACTATTGGATGTAAATAGCTCTATTAGGGCTAATATTTCAGGAAATTTATTCTACTTTAAATAATGTTATTTTAGATTTTCTAGTGTTGTTGGTAGTTTTTAACATAAAGAGCTTCGAAGGAAAAAATAATATATTTTTTTAAGGTTTTGAAACAGTCACCATTTTCTATCCCCCTTACCTATACTTGGCAGACTCATCAGTTCTGATTAGTAATTATACATAGTTTTCATTAAAGTAATCAAAAATTGGGGTGAGATAACTGCCTTTTTTTCTTCCTGTTACTGTAAGAGAAGAAGAAAATTTGGCCAGATTCTCCCTGAGAGAAAAGTCCTGAACCTTTGTGGCTATAACATTCGCTCTCACTCATCCTCCACTGGATTTTAATACCTACCTGTGGCATGATTTAGATAGAAGAGCTGGGATCTTCTGGAGTCATGCTTCTCCCTTCACAAGTTGAGGTAGAAGCTCGGTTCAGAATTTCCTAACCTGAATGCAAATGTTGTATACAGAAATAGATGTGTTGATTATGTTCTTTTACGTTGTTTTTTTTTTTTTTTTTTTTTAAATTATTTATTTAATGTAATTTACAACTGTACAAAATAATACAATAGGTAAATATGTAGAATTTTTCATATACACTTGAAAATCTTGGGAAGGAACCACTCATTGGTGGTACTTCAAACATTAATTCAAATTAGAAGGTCCCGTGGCCATCTTCTTTTCAGACGCCTCGGAGGATTATCAGGGATTGTTAAGGATGAAATATTAATAATTAATGGGTTAGGATGATTAAGGAGTTTGGAATGAAAAGACGCATATCTGTTTTGGGTCAAATCTGCAACGAATGGGATGTTAAGGTCTTTGTGAATGAGTTTATTTGTGACATAATAAGGAGCATCAAGGATTTTTACGTTATGTTTAACATTGTTTAATCTTTTGTCATAATTTATTTATATACCTGTACATACAGTGGGAATGGGCTTTCTGACCCTATTACCATTGTCTGTAAAATATAATATAATAAAATATTGGTAAATAAAAAATCTGGCATTAAAAACTAAACCTTTAAGTACCAAGTTTCAACTTTTAACCAATCTCTACTTTTATTTCACATTAATTAGTTTTTAGGGTGAAAAAAAAATCATTTATTTATGCATACTTTATTGTTTTATCATGTGAAAAATACAAATTAAAGTGATAAAATATATAGATACGCAAAACATATAAATATATAGCTAGGCTTAAGGAAATATATTTAAATTAACTCATTAATACTGTCCATTAAAAAAAAAGGGAAAAAAATAAAAGTTAAATGAAGAAAAAAAAAGGATATATAAGTTACTAAAAACCTAGGTGATGGTGATTGGAGATACATGAATTCAATTGGACAGGAAAAATGTTACAATGTCCAATTATATTTTGTACAATGTATACAACTTTTATTATAGTTGATAACCATCTTCACAACATTATTTTATTTCTTCATTTTATACAATAAAACAACTTATATTTACATAGTACTTACAAATATAAGTACTTAAAAATTTGTACAATAACATTCTTCCTTTTAAACCTCCTATTTCAGGTTTGGATAGATGATTTTAAACTCTAATCTTTAACAAGTTTTTTTATAATAAAAAAAAAAAAGAATAGAAAATAATAAAATGGAATGTACAAAGGAATGTTAGGGGAAAAAAATCTTACAATTTTAATTAATCTTTTTGTTCTGTCAGACTGATTGTTTTTTTAATTTTTAAAAAATAAAACGAATTTCAGGAGGCTCCAAATTCTTACAAATACCAACAAATTTATAATTTCGAAGCCCAATGGAAGCACTATTGTTCTTATTTATTTATTTATTATACATTTTATTTTATTTATTTTTATAAATTATTTATAATTTAATGTTAGCGGACACAAAAGGTGAATGATTTGTCATAAGATATTGTCAGAATCAATCTGATTCAGAAAAATATCTGGAAAACATTTTAAAATAAAAACCCAAAAAAGAAAACTTAATTTCATATATATATATTCTGTTATGGTAATACAAACAATGGTGCTATAAAACAGTATTCTACAGTGCGGTACATAGGTGATATATACTATCATAAATATATATATAGTAACTATATGTACGCCTTTATAATTCAGCTCTATACGCAAGCCGTCCGAGTTTAATATTATTTTTCACTAACCTATTGAACTTTTAAAGTTATATACTACTGCCAACATTGTAAATGTTTGCAATCATAGAACATTATTAAAATTTATCTGCTATGTCTTCAAATTTATATATATATTTTTTATAGTTCTTTT
>NW_027115614.1:49476-68839 GCF_000696795.3 Halyomorpha halys
TATATATAAAGATTCAAGTTTTACCAATGTATGGCGATTTATTATTATTAATAATCACAGTTACACTTTAGTGCTGCATATAACCATATGCTAGTAATGAAAGCAAATTCCTTTCTATATATAACTTCATAGCTTACTATATAAACATAGGGAGAGGGGGAAAAATGTGGTGGATAAAATCAGATTGAGCATTGTATTTATACAATATTTTTGTTTTTCAGTAAAATCTTGTACCGAATTGCATTGCTACTGACAAGACCAATTATAATTATAATGTACAATCAATGATAATTATCTCAGCTGATAACAGCTCACCTTAATTAAATAATACCTTAAATAATACTTATAGTACATTGTTATTGGCATAGCTTCAAGTATGCGTTATATAAATAATAAATTAAAACAAAAAAAATTACATCTCTTTGGATACAAAAAAAATCTACATCTAAGAAATAGGCGAACATAATAGGGATTGGGGCGCGTTGGGTTTTTTCTTATTTATTTTAATTTTTTTTTTAAATTTTAATTTCAATCTAAATGGACAACTAACAAATATATACTATTTGATGAATATAAAAACAATGAAAAATAATAAACATACCCTACAACGAATACTTAGTGCCCCATCAGGGTCATAGGCGACAGCTTAAAGGAAAATAAACAATCCAGTGGACAATGAGATAATTGAAAACTTCGACTGAGGAAAAAAAATTTTTTTTAATGAATGAATTACTAAAATTTTAATTTTAAAATGAAATTAAACATAATTTTAAAAATTTAGGAGACTTCAACAATAAGAAAGTAACTATATTTTTGACGCAGCTATTTTCGCATTAGCAGCATTTGAGATACTGAATCACGAAGACTTTTAATTTTACAGAGACGAATTTGGTATCAAATTGTAGAAAATTAAATCCAATTTATAAATTTATAGAATAATATTTGTTAAAAATCGCTCCTTCTAGGATAAAATGGGAAAAATAAAAAAAAAAAATTCAGACTTTTATTTGAGTTTATACGGTTTTGACGGTTCATTATAAACTAAGTGAGATATAGTTTAAAAAGTGACATTAACAAATGATTTTTTGCATGAAGACTAAACATGAGTGAAAAATTAATTTACACATTGTATATATTAAAACTTCGAAAAATATAACCATAGCAAATAAACTGCTTAGATAAGTTGAGATAAGAATTTTAAATCAACTGTCATATTTACTATGTGAACTTGTATGACTAAATAGATTATAGAAAATTTAATCCAGTTAATAAATACAATTACAACTGTTGGAAAATTCTTCCTGGACAAAAATTGAATAAAAGAGTTAAATTCTAGTTCGATTTTGACCGTAAAGGGCTAATTATTTGACAAGTTTTATTCTATAAATCAATAAATTATATTAAACTTTCAACAATTTGAGACCAAACTAGTTATAGTTTCACAATTGTGGCAAATGAAAAAAAAAACATCCAAAAATCGTACCTCCTTATCGTTGGAGAACCTTGAATTTGTATAATTTCTAAGGTGGGAAATATTGAATACAATATAATTCTATACAAATGGAATGTAATTTTATAATAGAAAATAAAAAATAAAATTTTCACGACTTTGAGTATATCACATTCGTTCAGGCGCAGTACTTGGACTGCTAATACAGAAAGCGGGGAATGTTCGGAGATGATAATGAAAGGTTTGGATTAATAGTTTTCAAGCGAAATGCTGAGAAAAAAAACAACGGTAGGGAAGCCTAAAGGAAAATAAAAATGAAAGCTTCTCAACAAATCTTGTAACGATATCTGCTACGATGTTTGAGCAAGTCAGGCATCTTCACATAATACAGCTCATGAAGCGTGTATCAACAAACATTATTCACTAATTCGTCTTCCACGCTCCCTGGTCCTCGTCTTGGCTCTCATATCATACCGAGTAAAAAACAATCCAACAGAGTAAAGTATCCTTTTTTATAACAATATCGCTAACGAGAGAATATTCCAAAGATAAGGTTATCATCAAAGTAGCCTACACGACTCAATTATTAACATGACTAATAATAATATTGGATATTAAAGAGAGAGATAGAGAGAGAGAGAGAGAGAGTTTTAAAGCGAAGATTAGACTGTCCCTATACTGAATGGCTAAAACTCTAAGAGGGACCTAAGTTCAATGCTTTGCCTGAATGATGAATGAAGGTCTGAACTGAAGATGAACTGGACTGAAGAGATAGACTGATGGATGATATGGACTGAGTTGGGGATGGGGCTCACCTGATGGGGCAGTATCCCCAGTCGTACCCTGGTCACACACAGTCTTCCAGGGACATGAGTAAGGGGTTCACGTACTCGAACCCTTCGAACTCGCTCTGGTCGATCTTCTCGATCACTCTCCTGCAAAAACAGAAAAAATAAATGAAATTAGTAAATCATAATATCAACAATTATAATATACATAATTATAAATAAAATGTATTGATAGAAACATAACAAACAGTGATAGTAAAATGAACATCCTTGTGACTACCGCAACTGTACAATGGATTAAAACAAGAGACATGCAGGGGAATCACAATAAAGTTGGAGTCAGTCAAGTGAGAGAAGAGTTGCCAAACTTCTTTATTACTGTAAAAAATAATGTTTACTTTTACTATTTATTACTATATAAAGCATATAACATTATCGAAACAACTAATAAATATGTGTTCATGGCCTTCAAGAATAGGGATGAGAATTCTGTGAATATAATTAAAACTGTCATAAATTATATGTCAACTAAAACCAGTTAAAAATTGTTATTCTACTCTTGGGCAACTGATAAAGAACGAATACGGTTGTTGAATAACATTAATTTTTTTCATAAATTTTACTTTTAACATTAATTAATGTAAAATTAAATTTTTTTGTTCTAAAAAGTACTAATTTTTTTAAAATGAAATCTTATTTTGTATTTTCAAAATAAGGCACAAATATTCAACCAAAGAATAGTTTTAAAAAACTCGATCCAGCACCAGAATCGGTAATAGGTCCAGTTAAAAAATGGATCTTCCCATCACTAATTAAAACTACAAAGTGTCAATGAGTTCTTACTTGAAGAAAACATTATTTAAAAAATGAAAAGGTGCTAGTCAAATAAAATTTATATTTTATTTTTTATTACACTTCGTCTTTCAGGCTATATTTCCAACAAATAATAGGCCTAAAACATTATATTCCATCACTTTGGAACTACTGCAAGATTATGTTTGTTGGAAGACGGTTTGTTAAATTGCACATGTAGTAAAAAACTAATGGACACTAAGTAGTGTGTTATCTACAGTGATAATCTAACAAAAACTATTACATATTTATTAGAGTTATTAATTGAACAATAAGTCAAATGTTTCCACATGAAATTTTAGTGTTTTTTTTTTTTTTTCAAAATTACTAAGTAGATTCATAGGAAGCCCACAATGAATAGTACAGATAAAGCTAAACAAAAAAAAAACCTATCTTTTTAAGTTTTAAATAAAGAAGAAAGATAAATTTCGAAAATGTGAAAAAAATTCGAGGGACAGTTATTTCAATCGAAGAGCCAAGAGGATGGATATGATACGTGACGTTTCAAGAAAACTAGGGATTTGGGCTTGGAAGTATATTTCGAATACTTCCTTCTTTAGCGACTAGTTTAATTTGTCAAAACCTTAAGCTTTAATCTTAAATACGTTTTAGAAGTTGAAAATTGAGGCTTTTCAATTTTAAATATAAATAAAAAGATCAATAAATTTTTTTTTTAATATAACAAACAATTTTATTCATTAAGACCTTAAACTATAAATCCATAACGTGATATTGAGTTTTTATCTTGTATAAATTTTTACTGATTATTAAAACTAACTAACTGTTAGAGCCATGGTTCTAACACATTTCTATATTAACGATAATGTACTTCTTCGTGGCTAGTAATGAAATGTAGTACACAGGGTATGAAAAATAACGCAATAAATAAGGATAAAGAATGACCACAACAAGTACTTGGAATAACTGAATAAAAATAAGAAAACAAACAATAGGGCAATTTATTAAAGGGCTATTTATCACAGAGCATTGGAACTATGGCCAAGGATGTCAGCTCCAATTATAGGAAGTGGGATCAGCACAGTTCCCGACCCCAAAAAGAATTATGAACCTTAAATCTTCCCTTCATTCCCTTGTTTATGTTCTTGCCTAGGGAGGAAGAGAAAAAATGTCCTCTATGCCTAGGTAGATAATCCCAGAACACTCTCACTCCTGGCCACAATGGGTTACGAAATTTTAATTCGGAAATATGTGGGTGCTATGATACTATAAGCGGGATATACGAGTACATCTGAAAATTCCAACTTATGGGTATTAGAATTATGTAACAGTTTCGAAAGATCACACAACAGCTAGACCTACGGAACGCTTTTCAGTTAGCTTAAAAAAAAAAAATTGGTTCCGCAACATTGAACATCAGTAAAGACTGGATTTTCGTAAAATTAAATATTTTATTCTCTTTAACTTAAAATTTAAAAATTCGAATCATGAAAAAAACATTCTATTGATACTAATTTTATATTGCATTTTTTGGGGTTACTGCACGAAACACTGGGGATTTTCTGAAGGTCATTGCATTTTTTTTAGTTTTTGGACCTGTAGATTTATGTTTTAACTGATTTATTCATTAAATTATTTTTTAAACTTATTTATTCATTCAAGTATTTCATTTAATTTTTTTTTAATCAATATATTAGTTTTTTTTTAAATTTATTTATTTGTTTTTCTGTTAACTGATCTACTCCTGTGATTATGTATTATGTCTTTGGATTGATTTTACATTGCTATTTAATGATAAATTTTTTACTAAATAATTCAAAAACTATCCAAATTATAGTCTCAAAACATTTATTTCATTTACACGTCCAACGTTTCGGCCAATTCGGCCATCTTCAGGGACAATCTTAATTTACTTTTATTTAGAGTAATAAAAGTGTATAAATAGTGGTAAAAGAGAAATAATTTGACTGTGATTTTTAATGTATTTTTTGACTTATTAGATAGAAATGTTTTGACCTGGGCAGAATAGCCTGTAATGAAGTTTATAAAATGGTTAAATGATATGTCTCAAAGTAAATTAAGATTGTCCCTGAAGATGGCCGAATTGGCCGAAACGTTGGACGTGTAAATGAAATAAATGTTTTGAGACTATAATTTGGATAGTTTTTGAATTATTTAGTAAAAAATTGCCAGTCTCAAGAAAGAATTTTAAGATTATAAATGATAAATTTGTTTAACGATGTAAAATAGAAAAAAAAAATTAAAATATTTATATTTAGTGTATAGACTAGAATTGATTGTAAAAGGAAAGGGTAGGAAAAATTTTTTTTGTTGTATGATAATTACATCTGTGATTGGTTAAAAAATCAAATAAATAATATCATGAAACGAACAATTTGTATTTAATTAAATATTTCATGATCATTCGGCCACTAATTCTAGTTCAACTAAATAATTGCTGCTTAATATGGAATAAATGGAGACAACCGAAATACCTTTGTTTTAGGAAACTACAATTTGACGGCGAGAACTAAGTTTTTAAACCATAATCATATAAACACAGTGGCGCCCAACTGCATCGGCCTGCTACATACATCCTACGAAGACTAGTTGAACAACTGCTTATTATTCTTATAATACATAGGCATGATCAGAAAATATTAAAACATATAATTGTATAATATTAAAATTAATATATAGTATAAATATTTTAAAAAAATATTGATTGCATTCTTGGAATCTTAAGTTGAGCTACGATTTTTTTTTTTAAACATAAAAATCCAAATAATCAAAAGTTCATACAAATATTTTGTTATAAGTAGGCAGTTATTTTGTTCCTGATTTTATTAAATTGAAAAATATAAAAGTTAGAAATATTAATTCTAGAGTTCTGAAATTCCACAAACATTAAAACTTTCGGAAGAGAGTTTTCTCTTGGAGATATCACTAGAAATGTTAATTACTCCTTAGAAACGAGACGTATAAAAATAACATTCTATTTTTCAAATTTATCTGCTTTACCTACAAATATGAGTTGTTGCCAGTCGATGAAGTTATATGATATTATTAACGTCAACACAAAGAAATGTTTTTTTTTTTCGCGAGCTACGTTGTATCCTTTTTTAATAAATAGAACACACTCCTATCTTATAACATTTGTATAAGCTGACAGTGCTACAGCAGCTTGCTCTATAAAAACCAAAGAGGAGATAGCACCACGATGGTGACCATAAGCTGGGGGGGGGGGGCTCGAGGCTAAATAAGAACGATAAGGAGGACCGGAGGCAGGCTAAAAATGGCCCCCTTCCAGGCTATTGTTTGCTGACCGCCCCGGGGTCTCTATGCCACCTCGCTCTGTCTTTGTATCTCAACATGTTGTCTTATCATCTTAGCTGGATCATACTTGTGTTAAACAATTGCTAAATATAATAACGAGAAAAAGATACAATAATTATAAACAAGGGGAGGCAACGCATGGTGATCACAGATTTCGTTGAAACTTTTTTTGGCGATATTAAGTCGAAATAGTAGACACTTATCCGAGAGTTTTTGACAATGGACCTTAAGAGCCGAGAAAAACTATTTTAAATAATTTTAGAATTTTTGAATATTACCACCAACCCTTTGCTATGCATATATTTAATATTTATTACATATTAATCGATTTTTTTCAAGTATAATAAGAACAAAACATTGTTGAATTTATTAAAAGTGTATACAATATTACAAAAACCGGAAGTAACTTAAAGTAAAGTGGACCAAAAATATTTTGTTTAGGAAAAATCAAATTCAATTTCAAATCAGATTCGCTCTTAGCGCCTTTTGAAATCCTTAGACAAGAATTTTCATACTAATTATAAATTTTTGGGCTTGATTTAGACGATACTTTTTTTTGCTGACGTTCCTTGTTCACGAAATAAATTCATAACTCCTCGTAATTTTATCCAAATCCAACGTAATCACAACCTCGGAAAGTTAAACTTCTGCTCTCCCAACAAATACGAATATCTTTCAGATTCAATAATTTTATAAGGTAAAAATAACATTTTCTAGTTTGTTTACGAAAGAACATTTTGTACTATTTTACAGTTTCGGGTAGATTATTGTAGTAGACGTCTTCTTGAGATTATTGATTTTTTTTTTTTGTAATTTTTTTAACAAAATCGAGAATGAAAAAAAATGTATTGCATTCTTGAAATCTTAAGCTGAGCTACGATTTTTATTGAAAAAATTAAAATTCAGTTAATTAAATGTTCCTTTAAACATCTTGTTATAAGTAGGCAGTTATTTTGTTCCTGATTTCATTAAATCGAAAAATAAAATTTCAAATTACAATATTAAAGTTTCGCATATTAAAGAATTCCGGAATTCGAATGTCAAATCCAATTTTTACAGTTTTAATACTAGAAATAAATATTCTAAATATTTCTTTTTACGTAGCACCTATCTTAATTTTCTAAAATCTTAAAGTAGTTTAAAATTTATAATTATGAGAGATAGACCGTGGATGACGTACGAGGAGAAGATGGTTGGGGGTGCAGTCAAAGAGAAACACAAATAAGTTGTATTAACTTATTTTATTGTGCCAACGTTTCGGCTAGAGTTTCTAGCCTTCTTCAGGGCTAAAAACAGAACAAGATAAGAACCACAGTAAGTATAGAAAATAAAAAAGAAAGTATAAACAGAATAACATAAAATGAATAATTTTACAAAATAGAATTAATAAAATGAAGTGATGAGAGAAGCGGGAAATAAAATGTACATATATTTTCTTCCTCTCAATTTTCTTTTTCTTTCATTATTTCAATTTTTAAATTATTAAAACAACTACTATGTTCATACTTCTTTCCATTATATGACTTCATTTTTATTTCATTTCCTTAATTATGTTATTTTATCCACTTTTTTAATTACCTATGTAAACATTTTATTTTCCGCTTCTCTCATCACTTCATTTTATTAATTCTATTTTGTAAAATTATTCATCTTATGTTATTCTGTTTATACTTTCTTTTTTATTTTCTATACTTACTGTGGTTGTTATCTTGTTCTGTTTTTAGCCTTGAAGAAGGCTAGAAACTCTAGCCGAAACGTTGGCACAATAAAATAGGTTAATACAACTTATTTGTGTTTCTCTTTGACCGCAATCCCCAACCATCTTCTCCTCGTAGTTTAAAATTTAGTTTACATGTAAATAGTCTAACCATCAGCTATCCCTTTCTATCCGATGAAAACCTGCATTGTGGGTCAAAACGTTGGCTACATAAATTCGATAAAAACTTCAGTTTTTATAAAGAATAATCAATTGCTTTAATAACAGCCAAACTCTGCGCGCTATTATAACCATGATGGAAAATAGCATCCAATAAGTGCAAATACCAACGTGTATCCGAGTTTCTAATGGTGGCCCATTTAAAGCGAAGGCACTTGCCTAGTTGTACGTTCCAATCTGCTATGTTGCTCTTGGCCCAGAAACGCACCTTTTCTGATCTATCTTATCTAAATTTTTTTATAATCATTAAAATCTATTTATTTTTATTTTGTACCTATACTCTAATAAGCCTTATTAAGTGCTATGTCAGTATGAGGAAAACTACATTTTTTTTTGTATTAAATTTTTTAGGAATTTCCAACAGCATCGTTATTAAAAATCTTTATCGAAAAATTGAAAAAAAAAAAAAAAAAATCCGAAAAATGATTTTACTTTTAACACTCTATTAACTGAAAGGTTTGTAGATATCATGCTTTTTGAGGGGGAAACATTTTTTTGGTTTTTACTTAAGGCACGATTCTAATCCAAGGATCCGGGTTCGAATCCAGCCGGGCAGAAAATAGTTTTCTGTTACACTGTAGCTGTGAGTCAACTCTGTGGGTTCTGGAATCATCCTGGGATGGTAAAAAAATAAAAGCTCTTAAATTGGGAACCCTTAATTGGGTAAAAATCTGGTGGTCGAGCGTGATTCTGACCAAATCACCTCCTTGCACAACCGTTGGTTTAGTAACAGACTTCCTTACTAAGTACTACACCCTTAACTCTTCATGGGTCGGAGCGGTAGATTCCAAAATTTTAAATTTTCTTATATATTGTTAGACACTAATAAAAATGAAAAGAGAAATTCTCATAGATGTGTATTTTATTGAGAATAACATTTCCAGAAGTTATTCTCTCAAAAAGTTCGGAAAATGCATAGTAATCACTACAACTCTTTGTTGTGGGATACGGTTTCATCTAGGAGGCTATAACAAACAGTTTAGAAGGTATATGAAACATAAATTCAATAAAGATTAACAAAATATATAATGCGGCGTTGATAGATACAAGTGGCAGATAAAATTAAAAAAAAGAGCGACGATAAGACGAAGGATGACAAACGAGCAGAACTAACAGAAGCTGTTGCTACCAGATAGGAGGCAGGTATTAATGGCTATGCTAATGTACACTTAACCCCGCTCATGTCATTAGTTATAGCATAGCATCTAGCACATAGCCCATTAGCAACAATACATCTCCTCCTCTCTAAGTGTAAAAACATTAGATGACCGTGTCCTCCCAACGTACCTTCCCATCTGTCCTCCTGGGAGCCGGTCGAGGATACTTCTCAGGAGTCCATGTTGCACTGGGAGGGGCAGCCTTCAACAGGTCGACATGACAAATCTCTACGGCCATCAACAAGAATACAACTTTGCATAGAATTGATAAATGTACAGAATGCTATGTCAGGACTGTAAACCGTTTTCGGGGAAGAAGGGAGTACCTTAAAAAGGGTACATAAGTCCAGTCTATAATTCCATTAATAAACATAGTCACTGCATTTTTTTTTTTTAAAATGTCGCATTATAAAAATGTCTACGTTGTGTACAAAAATTATACATGATTCTTAATTAAAATTAATTAATTAATTATTCCCTTACATATTTTATTCCAGCTATTTATCGTTCTTTTGGTATGTTTATTTTTTCTAATGTTTCAATTCTTAAATTTTCTCTCTTTTTTTCCATCACTCATACAAATAAACTTAAGTTAAAGTATAAAAGAATATACCTAGCCATATAAAATAAGTAAAAAATATATAAATATACATAATACCCAATATGGACGTCCCTATTTACAATATATCAATATAAAAAAAAAATGCATATAAAAATTAAAATAGAATAAGAAAAATATTAAGATAAAAGTAATAAATAATTATATTAAGCTAAATACAATACTTATAACCAGTGAATATATAGAAAGATATATAAATAGATTACAGTAAATAATTGTACAGATCATTATCTATGTTCATTATGTACAATTATTTAGTTTAATCTTACTATATATATCCATTATTCAGTGGTAGTTATCTTGTTTCTTGTTCTTAGCCACGAAGAAAGGTAGAAATTGCCACTAATAAATAAGTTTTTAAACATATTTGTGATATTCTCTGACCACACCCCCAACCATCTTCTCCTCATATATTTATGTTTTAAAATAAATGTTAACTAAATTGTATTCCATTTAATTAAGTATTAAGAAGGATATAGTGAAATTTCTAATAAATATCATAAAAATTAATCTTTATTCATTATTTTTATTTATTTATTTATTATTATCCAAGCAATTACTGTAATATATATTAGACAGGATATTCGATAACCAGCAATGGATTGATTAAATTAAATACTAGAAGATAAATAATAAATATTATATACATGAAATAAAATTAGAAAATAGAAACACGTATATATTTTTGGAAAATCTTATCCAGAAACTATATAATATATGACAATAAGAAAAAAAAAACCAACATTTAAGTAATTGTTAGTGAACGCTCCTATAAACAGTCCGTTCTTTGATGGAGAGATGTCGAGGGAGGACAGATGCTGGAGCTGGAGAAGACAGACCTAACGGTACGGCGACAAGGGAAGTAGTGACCCGTGACTAAGCGGTCACGCCTACACAAGGCTGTCGTGGGAGGCTAGAGGTCACATCGTCGGCTACTGGTGACAGTCCGAACCTGTTCCTAGCGACAGTTACATTTCATAAGTGTCACTCCTCTTGTACTCTGTGATGTAACCACTTCAAGGGTGTGAGGGGTGGGCGCTACCGGTCTATGGATAAACATTGTACTAAGGTAGCAAAAGGGGTCGTCTGGGTTAACACTTTGGGCAGGAGGAGCGACAATACTAACAGAATATATTCAGGTCCCGCGGCAGCAGGTGCCAACTATATATTTCGCATAATTACTATTTACTGAAAGGACATCTTAAATAACATAAAAAATTAATGTTTATATTCAGAAACACAGTCCCTAGACAATAGCTCCAATATAGAATTCAAGCAGCATTTTCAGCATACATAATAGATTGAATAAATTAAATACAGCTTAAATATAGAAGACAAATAGTAAATATTACACAAAATAAAATAAAAACACATTTTAGCAAAATCTTGGCCGTAAACCGTCGTTATTTACATTTATGCGGATCCTTGAGGAGAAGATGAAATAAATATTGTTCACGCGAGGTTACGGAGAATACTATACGAGTGAAGGATAGGTAAGGAATTACAATATGAAGTAACACGAAAAATCCTGTACTAAAAAAAAACAAAACGGAAAAATATGTTGTACCAGATACTTTGAATAATTTTTTTTTTTTAAATAATTTATTTATTGTTACATACAACTGTATACATATATACACATCAATTAAGTTGGCTGTAAGTGATATTATGACATAATACAAACATGTGGAGAATCTACCCATTGATAGAACTCCAAAAACACTTCTAAAGGAGAAGATCTCGAGGCCATCTTCTTTTCAGACGCCTTGGAGGATTATTAGGTAGTGAAGGAGTAGCCAGGTTAGAAACAAGTGGATTTGGGTGGTTGAGAAGTTTATTATGGAAGGTTTGGTATCTGGTTCTGGCCAAATCGGCAATATATGGAACATTGAGGTCATGATGGATGATTTGATTTGTGACAAAGTAAGGAGCATTAATGATTTTACGAAGGATTTTGGACTTTTAGGATTGGATTCGAGAGGAATTAGATGGTTTAGTGGAGCCCCATAGCTCAACTCCATATGCCCAGATAGGCCTTATAACAGTCATGTAGATCAGTCTTTTGTAATGCATTGGAAGTTTGGACCGTTCGTCTAGTAAATGTTGTAATAGTCGTAATCGACGAGCAGTTTCCTGTCTTTTCAGTCTTGTATGAGGGTTCCATGTCAGTCGTTTGTCCAGATTTAGTCCTAAGTAACGGATCTGTTCAACAGGAATAAGTTGTTTTGTTTTTTAATTATAAAAAATAAGGTGTCGAAATAAATCACCATTTCGGGTGATTTGAATAACATTATCGAATATACATAATAGCTGGAATAGCATAGTCCAAGTCTTCCTTTCTTGGAGACCTGTAATTTTTTATGAACCCATCAACTGAAAATTCTCTAAGAATCACCAGTATTTAAAAGATGAAAGTCAAAACACAAGATTAGGAAGCCTAGAATACATGAAGGTGTCAACAGAAATTGGCATGAAGCCATTCTTGTTCCAGATTATCAGTGAGAAATTTGAGATACAATATATATCTATATAAAAAAGAGTGAAAATTAATATTAAGAAACAATTCATTAATCTAAGAATCGCCTCATGATCTCCATACACTAAGCATCCACTCTCACAACGAAAGATAGTAGAAAATGAGGATCACACCAAAACTTACGAATGAAACAAAGACTACCTAATTTGGAGCCAACCGTGACTTGGCAGGAAGCTGGTACACGGAACTACAATAAAATAGTTAGTGTGGGAAAGGGCTTTTATGGCACTTTTAATATTCATCCCTGTCAGCCATCGTTAGAACAGCCCTAAATCTATTTCAGGAAGTAAAAAAGGAGAGCATTCCTCAAGAGGTGAACTTAACATAGCTACAAAACCACAGATCATCATTGACTCTGTAACTAGAAACTCTATAAATGTAACATTTGTTTTACATTTACTTAATAGGTAATATAAAAAAAGGAAAATAGTCTTTTTAACTTTTATTATTACCCACGGCCAATCAGCGATCTTTCAATAGGTAATATATTTTTTAATGTTTTATTTTATTAATTTGTTTCAAAAAGAACTTTGAACTATACATATTACGTATATCATGCGTATATGGCGTCGCTACTATTTTTTAAGGAAGGGGGGATAAAATTTCTTAATTGATACAGTATATCTAGTCTCTATATTAAAAATACATCTTTTTCTCCTACATTTCTATATAAATGAATGTCTTAATTTTCCAATAGGTATAATTCTGAGGTCTGACATATAACCTCTGACCTAGTATTTCGATTTAAATCCGAACATTCTCCTGAATTTATTGGGTCGAATCAATTAGACAGTATCATCTAGTCTTCTTGAATCTGTTTTCAAATAAGAAATTTTTCTTGTTCCTTTATTATTACTTTCTTACCTCCGTTCCCTTCTTGAATTTTCTCCTAGAAGGAAAATCATTATTTAAAAATGGATAATTCATTGAAAGTTATTAATAAACGAAGAATTCATTATTAATCTATTTAGATATTTTTTCCAAATAGAAATATGAAAAGAATGTATATATATTTGCTTAAAAGTGGTGAATTTGACCATTTTTTTTTTTTATAAATTATTTTTGATTGGACATATTCTAAAGACAGTAACTAACTAGAAGAAATTAAATCACAAATGGCCCATGGTGCAATCTACGCAATTCGTTAAATCTAAAAGAAAAAAAAATCTCTTGTGTATGCTTTAATAGTGGTAAAGCAAACCAGCGATATCAGCAATTTTCAGAAAAGTACATTTAATAATACTTCGATTACAAATCAAGTATTACATAAAATATTAAGTGAACTGTAGGATAAAATGATCCATCTAAAGAAAGGTCATTATAAAGAGTCAAAGACATTTATCAAAAAAATTCGTATTTGATATATAGTTTTTTTTCTATTATTGGGTATTTTTTTTTTGAAGGGTTTGAATTGTTTAAACAAATAGGAATTTATTGAAGTCGTAATAGCAGCGAGGTCAGATGTGAGAGAGGATGCCAATGACCCAAGTAAATTAGTCATTTTGTTTGTACAGTAGCCTCTCTATTAACTGCTCGCTTAATTAATGCAATAAGGGCGTGTATATCTACAGCTGCATTATGTTTGATTTCAATGCATAATCTCGATAGAAATACATGAACATTATTATATATACGCAGGTACTGTCAACTAACTATTTACTTTTATGCCAAAAGAATTTCAATTACACTACAATTTTTTTAAACTATTTTTCTTTTGAATTTATGCCAAACTTTAGAATACACATTATAAAAACTGTTTCTAATTTTTTTTTTTATTATTTAAAGAAATAATCAATTTTTAAAAATTCTTATTTTCGTGAGAAAAAAAAAGAGCATGGAAATAATATATTTCAATTTCTTTTTTAATTATTTTTCTTTTGAATTTATGCCAAACTTTAGAATACTAATTTTTATAGTAACTGTTTCCTATTTTTTAAAATTTTAATTTAAAAAAAAAATAATCACTTTTTTAAAATGCATAACGTTAGAATATAAATTATTATAATAACCGTACTGCATATTTTAAAAATAATACAATATGTTTGTCACAAAATAAATAAAAAAATAGATAAAATAATTTTTTTATAGATAATACATCAGTGTCATAAAAAGCTCAAACTATAAAACGAAAAAGTAAAAATATGTATTTTTATATACTCAACTCAGTCAAGTCAATTTAATTAATCAAAGATTAAAATACATTTGAACTACAATTACCATTCCAATGGTGACTAATTAACAAATGATTGAAAAAACGTAGAACGTGTTGCTAGGCGACGCCTGCCAAACAACCATTAGCAACTGTTTCTCATAGTCTTAAATATTATAATAAAAATTATAATAAAACTAACTTAAAATAAAATAAACTTTAAAAAATAAATCAACAAAATGATACAAATAAAATAAATGTAATTAGATTAAACATTAATACTATTTATAAATTAATTATTAAACTTGGCGTTAACAGTTTAAGGTACAGTTTTTTTTAAAATAAATTACAAAATTTCAATTAAAAAATAAATGGAAGGTATTGAAGGAATGTAGATTAACAATAATAAAGAAATCAAGAATGAAGAAGAGAAAATCATCTATTTTACAAAGCTTTAAAGGTAACATAAAACTATTTTAAACGAAACATCGCCAGGTTATTTTATTGATGTTCAACTAATAGAATAAACTGTTGAAATATGAAGGCTAGTTAATATAGAAAGTTATGTCACTCCCTTCGAATAACGAATAACTATATAAGTTTAATTCTAAGTTATTATTAATTCTTGAATTTGTGTAAAAAAAAGAAGTATAAAATGGGATTTGCTCAGCTCCTTCAAAAAAAAATAAAGTGATATCTCTGATCTATATTCTGTTAGAGGAAGAGTTTAGAATTAAGTTGATGAAGTATCGAATTCGCCCATTACGGAAATTCCGTACTTAATTAAGCCCCGAAACGGATAAAGTTAATAATAAAATAACGTACACCATCCAGTATCATTTATTCCATGAGATTTCCCTTCTCGGAAAAAAGGTCGCTTGTTGAATTCAATTTATTTAATTAGAGGAAGGATAAATTTGATATTGTACTACATCCCCTAACTCAACACTCAATATACAATTCGGAGAATTATTTAAAAATAATTCCAAACCTACAATAATCAATCGGCTTGTCATTTCAAAAGCTTAATACATATAAGGTCATTTCATATGAAAAATCAGTTTTCACTGGAAAGTTTATTCAGTGAAACAATTATATTAAACCAAAACATTTTTATTAAAAATATTTATTCTCATTTTCTATACATTTTTTATCATGTCATCAACTTTCCAATCCCAGAATTGAAAATATAGGGTTTTGTAAAAAAAAAAAATGAAGTATGAAAATGTATTTTTCTGAGAATCATTTTCAAAAATTTTAACTTCAAGGTATTGTCCAAATTTCTGTACAGATCTGCTGGAAATAAGTCTGGCTGATAAGGTGTATGTGGAAGGATTTCGGAACACAGCTCGTTTAGTTTCTTCACAGTACCTGAATGGTACATTTTTTATTGTTATCGAATTGCTATGTTCTTATCGAATAAAGTCAAAAAAGTTATACTGTATTAGTATTTTTTTTTTAAATAAATTCTGAATGGACTCTCTTAACGTGATAATTTGGGAAAAATGATAATAATAGTATCAGAAGCTAAATCCATATATTTCAGTAAATAAAGTATTTGTAAAATATTCGGACCAAATGAAGAGTTAACCAGAGAATTTAACAGGTTACAAAAAGCCGAATTGCTAATGGTTAATATAATTCAAGTTATAGAAAATTTATCCTTAAAAAGTTGATAAACGCTGACGAGACAGGCCAGGTAATGCCCGAGAGGTAGACCAAAGCGCAAGTGGGAGGATAGTGTAGAGATAGATCTTGCGGATTTGGGTTTGAACGGCCGTAATATAACCGATGTATGAAGACAGCGATTAATGATTTTGGGTTATTATTATTATACACCAAATTACCAAAATAATTAATAAATGTGCCGAAAAGCGTTTTTCCCCATTAAAATTATGGACTTACTAGCGCTTTGAAATTTAATTAAGTTTAAATTGCCGAATGAACTTGTTTCGTAGCAGCTGGACTATAGCTACTATTAAACTTTTAAAAATCATAAACATACGTTAATTGTTAAAAATTTGGGATTCGGGAATGGGTAGTGTCAAGTTCCTAGGCAAAGCCCATTTGTGGTCTCGGCTTTCCTAAGACTTAATAATATTAATTATATGTTAATTATAAAAAAACATCTGAGATGAGTTGTATGCTAAGAAGGTAGCCTTTACTATATTTATATTATGCTAAGTGGTCCTAAGTCCACCGCCAGTGGCAATGGTCATTGTAAGGTGTGCTTACGTAGCGAGGGTGCATATGTTTAGTCTGTCATCGAGGACTAAGGGGTCCTTTATAAATAGGATACAATAAAATAACATTTCAACCATACAACTGAAAGGAATTTCTGCTAAACTGCTAATATCAAGTAACAATAAGGGAGTAAGTTGAACCATAATAACTAAAAAAATATATATAAAAATAAGTATTTAAATATTTCAATATTGATGGAATATGTTTTAAGGCGAATGTAAGGAATTATTAAAGAGATTAAAATATGAACCGCTACAACCCATGAACAGTCGAGGTATTCGGTACTTAGTAAACAAGAAATGTTTCTGGAACAACGGTTATACAAGAAGGTGAATTAATCAATATAACGCTCAACCGCCAGGTTTTTCACAGTTAAGGGTACCCATTTTATAGAGGCTGGGTGGCCACACTAATATAGTCGGATTCGAATCCAAGCCCGGGAGTTAGTAGCACAGCATATTAAAACAATATTTATCATAAAATAAAAAAAAATATTTTAAATAAAAAACAAATAATTTTAAAGCATGTTAAAAAAGAATAAGATATTTTGTATGAATAAAAATTAAAATAAATAACTTTGAAAAACATAAAACCTTAAAACAACATTTGAATATACGAATTATTTCAAACAAAACCAATTGCAAAAATAAAAATAACTAATGACGTAAAAGAATATTTAATAAATATTACTTTAAAAAAACACAATTTAAAAGTGCTGCTTTTATTAATTTACTTAATACTTAATATGAATAAATTTATTAATCTCAAAAACCTTTATCTATTAATATATATAATTGAATGGCAGTATGAGAATTGAAGGGACTTTGTCAGGGCTGCAAGGAAAACCAAAATATTAATTAATATAAAATTATTAATAAATAGCTGAAAACCATATACATATATTTTTTAATTTTTTATATCACAACAAAAAATAATATATATTTTTTATATCACAACAAAAACATAATAAAATCCTCATAATACTCTCTTTTTTTCACTTTTTTCTGCATTTCAGAAGCCCATTTTCTTGTCATATCTTTTATTCTTGTTTTTCTAAATTCTCCCTTTTTTTTTTTTTAATTATTTTTATATTCATTATCCTTCCTGTTTCATTTATATTCATGTATCTATCTTTTAATTGATATTCATGTGTTATCTTCTTAAGTGTACTCATATTAATTATTTTATTATTAATTTTCTATTATATTTTACACTTTTCTGTATCCCCGCTCATTTGGTATAATTTTAATCACTTACACACATTGTATCCCATTATTTTATACTTTACTTTTCCTTGGTTTCTCTATCTGTTTTTTTTTTTTTTTGTTTTTTTAATATTTTATTAATATCTCTTCTCCCCATATTAAGTATATTACCATTTATTGTTCACCTAATTTAAATACTTTTTTACTATGTTTACTTTACAAATTCTTTTCGTTATTGTGGCATCACTGCCATCCCCACTCCTCCCAATACAAACCGCCCTTGTTTTTGACTGCCGTCAAAACATTTATGCATTCTGTCTCATCATTTGATTTGTATTTTTTTTTCTTTTCTTTTTTCATCTCTTTATATGTACTTTCTTTAATATTTCTTCTCTTATCTATCTGTTACTATTACCCTTTTCATTTACTATTTACAACCTTTAATTTTTCTTATTATATCTTACTTTTCATTTTATACCCCTGATATTTTCCACTTATGTTTTTTCTTTTTGTAACTATAGTGTTTGTATCTTTTTTAGCCCTGACGAAGCCCTGCAACGTGGGGCGAAACGTTGGCTCAATAAAATAGTATAATTATCTACTATTTCAGTTAGTACCATTCATCAAAAAATAATTATCCTTTTATCTGAAAGAATTCCATTTATTTCTCAAAATAATTTTCATGGTATCTTCATCTAAAAGAAACTTGACTGTATGTTTAAGCAGAAACATATGAGATAGAAACTAATTGTTCACAGAATCAACTAGAATAAATTGACACCTTTGATTGACAAGCCCTTCCAGACCGCCGGATGATTAAGGATTCTATTATTGAAGGATTGCTACATATTTCATGGAGCCTGGAGGGATATTGATGTCAAGCCTGATAACTAGATTGTCAGGGAGAGGGTGGCAAAGTTATGCTAACAATATTAGTCTAACGGAAAAAAATAATCCTCTCTGGATTTCTGCCTTATTACTGGTTTCGTAAAATGTCTAAGAACGATTCAGTTAAATGAACTATCTGTAATCTGTTAACTAAAATAAATTATATACTCTCTCAAAACAACATAATAAGCTTCAAATATGAACTTTCTACCTATGAGCCGAATGATATTAAAATATATCTAAAT
>NW_027115614.1:68889-86174 GCF_000696795.3 Halyomorpha halys
TATATATATATAATAGTCCTGAAAAACGGGGAGTCTATAGAGGGCGGGAATTCCATTGATTAACAAATAGAAAAATATACGTAAATATACGATGAGTATTAGTAATTACAACCTAACTCATGTGTAAGTATAATTACAAAAGAGCACCAAGAAAATGCGAGAGTGTTCTCTCTAGTCAAAATCTGTCAGTCCTCAATAAATATATAACATATAATAGAGGAAAGGACGTTACAAGCTTTTACAAATAATACTATAACAAGTTGAAGTTTCGGAAAAAAATTGATAATATCATAAATGTATTAAAAGTAAATTAATGATACAAAAAAAAATACAATTAAACCAAGGTATTAAAAAAAAGTATCATGCCTTATAAAAGAAAACTTAAATGATGATACTCATAAAAAAAGGTATAATCAATTTCATGATATATGTTGAAGATACCAAAATAAATAATATTACATATAATGGGAAAAAAAGCAGGACATCAATTAATGTCAACAATCATAAACCACTGAACTATTAAACCATATTACCAATAAAACATTAAAAACAACATTAAAAAAGCTAATAAAAAGGGCCTTAGGTGTCCAAGTAATTAATAAGCCATAAAAACAGTGACATAAGCTAACCTACAATATAGTTTGTTAAGGAAAGAAATTATTATAGCCTGTCTTGAATATCGATTCCGGTATTTAAACAAAATCGTAGGAGATAAAAAAAATAGGATCATTTCTTAGGAGAGTGGTAAAAATAGTACAAGTCAGGAAATGACCAATATAGGTTGTGTTATTACAGGTTGTTGAACACTTTGAAATTTCGACTTATACTAACAACAATCACCCTAGATAGATTCTTTAATTAACTGTGAAAAACAAATGTTTTGGTAGCAGAACCATCCTTATTTAAAATGTTTAAGAACGAATTCATTTCAATAATAGAAAAACATTTATAAAAATATATATATCATCCTTTGATTACGTGAGGCGGCAATTTGTACATTTACTCAGTTTTTCGCAGACAGGTCATAAAAATAAAGTAAATGATGTTTTACAGTTTTTATGAATCTCCTTAAAGTAAGGAAACTGTACAACTAACAGCCTTAATGACTCATCATTTATATTTATTTAGAATTTTATTTGATTCCTCATTAATTACCTATTTAATATAATATTTCAAGTTTATAACTTTTTATATTTTTTTCAAATAAGTTTAATATTTCAGCATTTTTCAAAATGTTTCAATTCACTTTTGGTTCATCAAGAAATATTCAGTTGTTTTATAATTTTGTTTTCTGTTTTTCTAATTTCGAAATATTTTATATTCCGTTTGGTCGTCGATTTCGATTATTACAACATCAACTTTACAAACGCTTTAAACTTCCCATTCACTATAAAAAATTATTATACACTATGATAATAAGACCAATTTAGACATATGGAATTGAGCTCTGGGTAAAATCCTCGATGCTCCTTATTACGTTACAAATAAACTCATCCACAAAGACCTTAACATCCCATTCGTTGCAGATTTGGCCCAACACAGATATGCGTCTTTTCATTATAAATTCCTTACCCATTCTAACCCATCAGTTCTTAATCTCTCATCCTTAACAATCACTGATAATCCTCCGAGGCGTCTGAAAAGAAGATGGCCACGGGACTTTATAATTTAAATTAATGCTGGAAGTACCACCGAGAATGGGTTTTTGTTTCTTAGTTATATTTTATTTTGTACATAGAGATGTTTCTATTTATCATTAATTATTTTATTTTTTAGTTATGTTTTCTTTTTCTTATCTTGCACTTAAATTTCAAATCTAGACTATGAGTGTGGCAAATAAATAAAATGTTCTAGAGCATGTAAAACACTTAACTTAGATTGGCCTTTTTATGACTTATACTACTTTCCATTTAGCTTTAATTTAAAAAGAAAAAAAAATGATATTGAAGGTTAAATAAGAGAATACAATAAACTATGGAAGCGTTTACTTCTAATAGAGGAAGAAACGACTGTTTCACTTGACGTCGTTTACTCAAACTGTCCTCTTCCGACCCCAATTTGTTTAAGTCTCTTCTGACCTTGCAGTTACCGTTTAAGTTTTCTTTTATTTAATATAATAATTTAAATAAATTAAAAAAAAAATTGAAAAACATTACTTTTTAATTAACATGTAATTATATCTTTTCCAAAAAGTTTACTAACACTGATTATTGATGAAATATTATTATAAAGTTCCAAAGTTCTAAACAACGTAAATACATAACTATTCAGTCATTAGTTCACAATTTCAATCATAAATCAAAAAAAAAAAAAAAAGATCACATGAAAACCAATAAAACATCAACGATCCTAAAGAGTTTAATAATAGTATATTTAATAAAAATACCCCAGAGAAGCCCAAATTTCCTACTCTATAATAATTTCATTAGCAACTGAAATTATACACCGATATGACCAAAACCGAACTGCAGGATGACTAATTTGTTTCCTTCCCAATATTGTATTTTATTTTCGACTGTGTACGAAATGTTGTTTAATTAATAAATACAGATTTTTTTAAGCACTTGGTTCTGTCTGCATTAGCACCTTTCTTAAATTTTATGTAATATTTGGAGTGTTGGTCCAATAAGAAGATAACTACAGCCTTCTATTGTCCAGCCACCCCCCTCAGAACGAATTCAAATTTATTTAAACTTGTGTTGCGTTCTCTTGGCTGACAAGAGAAGCGAAAAGACCAATCACCATGCAAGAGCAATCAAATTCATCATCAAGTACCTCAAATCTACACATTAAGAAGGAATAGAAACCCTGAATCTAAATCTAACTTAATCTAATTAATATCTATTATACATACTCTGGCTTACTCCCCTCACCACAATTATATCTTTAATTCAATATATCAAATCAGTTATACCATTCAGTTTAATTTTACAGAACCAATTTTAGAAATATCAATTTCCTCCATACTTTGGAATCACCCCAGACTGTAGTGGTTGAACACTATTCTGAGTAGAGCAAAGAGGATTGCAGATAATCCAGTGCTATAATACCGAACTACCATAAGACCCTTAAATATTGTAATAATATCAGCTCATATTTTCTAGTATAGATATAATGATATCAGGAATGTCTCCAAGATATAAGCTCAGTCAGTATGCATAGGTAAACATATATTATTTTAAAAAAAAAATTCAGTGTTATTTATTAATTCTAATATATTTATTTTAAAAAAAAGTTATTGCAAATTTTTTACATTAAATAACTTCACCCACGAAATTTACGTATAGTTCATAAACCCATGCAATAGTTCATAAACCTCCAATAACAAACTATATTTATCTAATAATAAAGAAATAATTAACAATTCCTTCTTGTTATTCACTCGCACGATTGGGACAATCTTTTTCCCTTGTTTCAAACAAAGTTCGCCCTTCTAGAGATTTTAATTTAAACTTTAATTAAACAATTTCTGAGCAATTTCACTTTGCATCTTGACGACCTTTGATGAAAAAAGTTTTGTCAGTTTCCTATTGGCAATGGTCTTTTTTTTTTTTCCTTTTTTTATTTTCCTCATCAGAGTGGAACGACCCCCCTAGCTCAAGAAAATAACTATTATTTCCTGGAGTTAATTAGAATGGCTTTGTTCTATCCATTCCAATATTACACGAGTCTTCTTCAGCTAACATCTCTAACCCCATTTTCCTTAAACTAGGTTGAAATGGTAAAACACTTTCATTACTAACTATTACCCTCAAAACGTTCTACAGTTAAAGTTAATATACAAGAGAGAACTCAACATGGCGAAATACTTGTAGGACATTAACGAGATCTCGCCGAGTACTAGAAATAATTTTTATAAAAATGTTTTAATTATTTTACAGAAAAAAAAGTTCTAATATTACATTAAATAACATAAATCAATTCCCTCTATAAATAGAGCGATAGCACTATTTAAATTATTCCTCTCATTTTCCGAGTTTTAGTGTGTACTGTATTTTTATAATTAACTTTTACCTAAATCCCATCAAATCACATTTAACCTTCGACGTAAACCCATGACCTTTTCCCCTACAATATCCTTTAATAATACCCCACTTATTCCTGTCGAACAGATCCGTTACTTAGGACTACATCTCGACAAACGACTGACATGGAATCCTCATACAAGACTAAAAAGACAAGAAACTGCTCGTAGATTCCGACTACTAGACAAATGGTCTAAATTGCCAATCCATTACAAAAGACTGATCTACATGACTATTATAAGGCCTATCTGGACATACGGAGTTGAGCTATGGGGCTCCACTAAACCATCAAATTCCTCCAGAATCCAATCCTTACAGTCCAAAATCCTTCGTAAAATCCTTAATGCTCCTTATTTTGTCACAAATCAAGTCATCCATCAGGACCTCAATATTCCATATGTTGCCGATTTGGCCAGAACCAGATACCGTTCCTTCCATAATAAACTTCTCAACCACCCAAATCCACTTGTTTCTAACCTGGCTTCTCCTTCATTACCTAATAATCCTCCTAGGCGTCTGAAAAGAAGATGGCCTCGAGATCTTCTTCTCTAGAAATGTTATTGGAGTTCTATCAGTGGGTAGATTCTCCACATGTTTTTATCATGTCACTATGTCACCTACAGTAAATTTACTTGTTGTATATATGTGTATACAGTTGTAAATATCAATAAATAAATTATTAAAAAAAAACAAAAAAACTGTATTTGTTATTTATTATTTCCGTTTTCATTAATTGTCTAATACTTTTTTTGTAATTCATACTTATTTATAGTTTTCATTGTACTTTTTATTTTATTTTATTTATTTTTCATTTTTATAAAACGTATTACATATTTTTAATTATTTTAGGGCATACCTCAGCTTACTTTTATTTCATATATATTCTTTTAATTTGTTACATTGTTTTTGTTTTTTATATCTTTTTTCATAGTACTGCAAACGTTGACTTACAATAAATAGGTTAAATACTATTTGAGTTCTTTGGAACACCTTGCACTTATATATTTCACACAGCCAATCAACTATTTATAAAACAAAAAATGGTTTCAGTTATTTAATAATGAATTTAATTAATAAATAATCAATCATTTATTTATATATTACACCCCTCTAAAAGTGTACCACTAATCACAACAGCCCTGAAGAAGAGTGGGCTGAAACGTTAGTCATTAATAAATGACTATATAATTCAGTCATTGACAATTAAGTCATTAATAAATCAAAATATTTATTTTTTTACTGACCACAACCCGGAACATCTCTTTCCAATCTTCGATTTGATATATTTAAAAATAATTTTTAAAATTTAATTTTAATTTGCAATCTGAAAACATCAGGATCAGCAACTATTCATTAATATTATATAATTAAAATAAAAAAAAATATTCAACATAAAGAACAAACAAATGATCATTTATGATTAAATCCACCTACCTGACTCTACCCTTTTGGATAAGGTTCAATAGGAATGGGATGAGCCGTTTTATAGCCGCTGTATAAGACTCATAGGCTAGGTACTCCAAGAGAAGCCAAGTACCCGGGCAGCATAGCCCCTCATTAGAGGACATCCATTATGCAGCCAGTTGTCGCTGTGCGGATCAATATCCCACCTTAATTATACATAGCTACTCTAGTCTCTTTTTAGTACCCTCTGAATAAATTATACAGTCTTAGTCCATCTGATTAGCTCATCACTCCGGCGTACATATTTATGTACTTTAATACATAACGGAATTGTGGGGATACATAAACTTGAAATAAACCTTTCATCAACATTAAATATAATTTGTTATATAATATATCAATTTTAGAGTTAAGTCTAATATTGCGATTGTCTAATTATAAATATGTGATACAGTCCAATCTGAGATATCTTCCTTCTAATATTTAATAGCTGAAGATAGTGCCTTTAACCAAGAGCAGGGTCCAGATAATTTTCTGAGCAACTTTGGATCATCAACAAAGCTCAAGTTAAAATAATTATTTTATTTAATATTTGACAAGTATCAAAAGTTAAAAGACAAATTAAACAAGAGGTACTCTTTCAATTTTGAAAAAGAAAATCAAAAATGAAAAATTATTTCTTGAAAGTCTATTTATTTAAGTAAATCATTTTCTATCAACATCAGTAGTAAACTGGTCAATCTTTCTTAAGGCATTCGAACCGCTCAGTCAGTTCATTCTGGAATCAATTTAATTTATGGATCACAAAAGTAAGGGGATAAGGTAAAGTTGACACTGGTCAGGGCAACTACCGAAGGGACCTGGGTTTTTATCAGGTTATCAAGAGTACAGCAACTTATAAAAGTTGTATATAAATTGTAATAGGCTATATTATTGGTAGGAACATTGGCAAACATTGGTGACTGTTCGGGGTAATAACAAATTTGGGTAGGAATCTTGACATGAGTCATGTAATTCCATGTTTCAGCTGCACTATAACTACACTAAAACATCAAAAATTAGTAGTTATGAAGAATAATTAAACTAGTTTAATTGTAAGACACAATTACATATAATTTAACTTATATGTGAATTCAGTTTAATCGACATATTTTTACTTAGCAGAAATCCTAAAAGTTAATATAAATCGATACGCAAACGCACGATCATAAAATCGATTTTATTTGTATTTTCAGCATCTTAGAAAACATACAATCAAACCGTAATATGTTGATAAATCTATAGGCCCGCGAGCAATTTTAAATTGGATATCTTTTTTATATTTCGGAGTCATTGCAAAAAAAAATTTTCCGTCTTCGTGTTAAGTATTCGTAATTAAAATAACTTGGTAGTCAAGGAAAAAACTTTTATCTGTAATGGTGTTCCCACAATTACAATTACAATAGTTCATCAAGTAATAACAAGTATAGGTAATGGTATTTCTACAATTCAGAATTATAGTAATTGTAATTATGTTTTTCCAACTCTGACTAATAGAAATGCCATCGAACAGAAATTAAGGAGCCCCATGGATTGCAGAGCTCTGGACCCTTAGGATAAAGATGGCCCTGGCTGAATGGCAGCCTCTATAAAAAGGTTCAAAGAACAAAACGCCCAACCTTTTATTAAATACCTTCGCTTATTTAATGTTTGGAGGCATAAGAGCCTACGGTAAGGATTATGTACTGATTCATTGATAGCACCAATCAAAGTGATGTATGAAATCCTGGAATTTCAAATGGGCAAAGGTCTACCATAATGTCCCGCTATCTGCTTTGGTCTTTTGCATGTTCTTTGATGTCTACACTGACTCATCTCCAGGTTTCTCTCTACGACACTGTCTTGCCTTCGCTGGCGTTGGTGGTACCATTTTAGTTTCTCGCGAGTGATCAGTGCGGTCTTTTCTTAGGGTGTGCCCTAGCCATCTCCACTTTAGATTGGCTCTCACCTACTTGATTAAGTTAATGGCTCTACATTACAATTAGTTTTCGGCCACCACACTCTCTTTATATTCCTGAAACGTCCATTAAATTATGGTTTGAAGCTTTTTTGTAAAATGTTTGGTGGCATTCCAAATATATCTCATTCCTAAAAATGACTAGTCAGATAAGGCCTGAATAAAACTGTTTTTGGTGAAATATCTTCTTGTTCAATTTCGTACTAAGAACCTTTGTCAGAGGGAACCTTTCAATTGTTCTTTGCAACCCTTAGTCCCTTCTCTTGGCTATAATTATTCAGCAGCAATCAACTTTTGTTCTACTCAAACATTCAATACACTGTTCGATTTTAACATTGTGCACACTCTATTCATCAAAAAATAGGTCTGAAACCCTTTAGCAGCTCTTTGGCTAACATTGGTGTAGAACCAGTAAAAACAATTTAAAGCAAAAAAAACGAACTACAAAGGTTTTTCGGTATAGAAACGAGCCATTGTTATTTTTGTAATTAATGTTCTAGAGTAAAAAAAGTGACTGGTAAAAAAATATGGTTCAAACTCCTATGTATTAAATTCCAAGAATATAAAAATAAAAAAAATTCCGTATGCTCTTTTCGATTAATTTTCATTACTCAACCTTTGGGTAAGTGTGGACAATTTTATTACTTATTTATTTAAAGCAAGAAATAAGGTGGTTCAGAGGGTAGGTTGTTAGAAATAAGTATGTATTCTATTACTTCAGCCGTTCGAGAACAAATCACCTTCTAGCACAGCCGTTGATCAATAACTTCCTTACAAAGCACTAAACACCTGACTTTTCATGGATTGTAGCGATACAGTTTGGTTTTTTTTTTAAGGAAAACCCTTAAAATGTCTTGCTTTCTACATTTTGGACGATGCTTCGGATAAACTGTACATTATCTGTAAACTAACGACGTTAGCCAGCCCATCTTCATTATTTGATGCCTTATATCAACCAACCTTATTAATAACAACCTCTTATTAAATCTAATTTTATCAATTTTCCTATAGGGAAAATGGAAGTACGAAAGAATAACCCAACGGTGATAGAAGAAAGAAGACTCAGATGCTATGGAACACGTAAACGGATAAAAGGTTACAGGATTTTAAGACTGGTGATGGATGTGTCGCTGGAAGTAAATGGAAAGGAAGACCTTCAGTCAGATGGAAGGATGGAATGGGAAAGTGTATGACTGACACGGGACAAGCTGAGACAGGAGTTTGGCAGATGAAATCTTCATAGCTAAGAAATAACTCACAAAAAAAAAAAAAGGTTGCCAACACATTATAACACATTTTTCTGTTAATATTATTATAGCCTACAATTCATTGTAAATTATAACACTACAAACAATTTAACAGACCTACTATTTAAATTTTCTGGAGTGGAGAAGATCGTCGAAAGTCGGTATTACCTTACATCCTCTTTCTTTCAGATAAAATCCATAAAAACCTACGTTCCTCCATCCCCAACCTCCGCCTCGCATTCAAAGCTTATGACAAAGTTCCTTTTATCTGCTCCTATTTCAAAGATCATATTCCTCCTCAATACCGCCCTCATGCTGTGTACCGTGTCCCTTGTTCCACTCCAAATTGTAACGCATCTTAACTTAAAATTTACTTAAAGACCGCATAACCCAACTTCACTGCTTCTAAATTGTCTGAACATAAATTATCATTTCAACCATTCCTTTAGAGTCTTCCCTAGTTAATCAGGAAACCGATAAACAAAACCTCCCTACCTTATTCCCAAATAGTCCTTTTATTAAAATAACTTTTTCACGTCTCCATAACACTTATTTAACCCACTATATATTAATACATTTTTTTTTTACAATTTGGCTCTCATATTATTTTACATTTCACACTTTTTATGTTTCCGACCATCTTTTCCACTTATTAATCTACGGTAAACTATCTACACCTTATATTAATTTTCTAATTTAATTTTTTTTTGTTTAAGGTTTCTTCTGAAACTAAGTAGAACTACAGTAGCTTCACGAAGCGATGATCGTATGTTTATGTAAAGCGAGCGAGGCCTAACAAAAGCGCCAGTAACAAAGAGCGATCCCCGGAAAAGTTGAAAAAGTTTGGTCCCCCTTCCTCTCCACCTCGTGGAAAACATGTTATCGGGCGGATACTAGTTCCTAACTAGAGGAGCCCTACCCACCAATTCTCTCAAGGGTAAATATAAACCCCCAAGATACATCTCAAGTATAACTTTGTTATTCTCTGTCCTTTTTCTTTACTTGGGAAATTTATATGTCGAAGAGGAAAGATGAAGAGGGAAGAAGATCGCCCACATAAATTTCTGTCCCCTCTCCCTTCATGGAATGTCAATACGGATAAAACTTACCATCCGACATGAGTATTGTAGGAGGTTCACAAGATAAAATATCGATAATTTTACCGTGCGATACAACTGATAATTTATAACAAGAAGTAATATTATTTAATGAAAGTTATATAAACATTTACATTCTTTGAATTCTAGAAGAGCGGTGAGAAAATCCAAGCGTGATAGAATACGTTCAACCAAAGATAAATATGGCATAGAAAATGGAAGGCAGAATGACAAAATGAAAAGCTAAAGTAAAACGTTAAGTTTGGGGATATAAGGAAGAGCAAGTCTTCAATAAAGAAGAATGGAAAAAAAATTTAGATGCAGGAAAAGTACATTAACAGTTAATTCCTTTTAACAATTTTTTTTAACAAATCCATATGGTTTCCTTCTATTTTGTAATTGAGTTGTCTAACAACAAGAAAAATGTTGCTGTAAATATGTAATTGGTAAAAAAAGGTAATGATTGAGTAAAATAGTTTGGTGTAAAAGAATTGTTTAGTTATCCCAACTAACCATTTATTCTAAAAGAAAATATGGGGCGTCGCGCGCATCAATCTTTCACCTATCATCCTTGAGTTTAAATTAATCCTCACAAATTCCAAATCAATGGCCAACTTTACAGGGGCGTTCAGTATATTTTCATTAAATCTAAATACAATACAATTAAAGGTTTTCTCTTTCTTTTCTCTCTTTTTTATATTTTTATTGTGTAATAATAATAAGAAAATAAAAAAAAATCCTAATTTAAAAATAAATAAATAAATAAATAAAAACAAAATTAAACTTAAAGTAAAATAACATCTAGGACGCAATTATGCCAATTTACAATATTTATATTCAGCCTGGGGAATTCAGAACCGAGCTCTCCTCCCCCCACTTATGAAGGAAAGAGCAGGACTCCACAGATCCCAGCGCTTTTTTCTCAACTACGTCGCTGGTATTAAAGTTTTCTCTTTTAGGAACTTTTCAATTATTTTCCTAAAAGAGAGAACTTTTAATTTTACTTTTCGTGAAGTTGGCGGAAATATACTTAGCACAACTTTGAAGTAAGCCAGAGTTGTAAATGAACAACTCCTCGGTAGTACACCTATTCAGTGTAAATTTATATCGCATTCACCGAACTGCAAATACTCCCCAACGACCCTGGGACATGGAGCGATCAATCAGACACGAACCGGTACAGGAGGGGGGGCAGGTACACTAATGAGCGACTATTTTTCCCGACGGTTAGCTATTCATGAGGTTGTAGACTGGTCGTAGCATCAGTCACAGTGCCATCACAGCCGCCATTCCCACAGGGTGTCACTCGCAGAGGCATTGTCTCTCCTGCTCACTCAGTGATTCGTCTTGCCATCGTTTGTGTCCCATCTTTACATATTTTATCACTTCACGCCCTTCAATACAAGCTGTTGACATAAGTGCATATTGAGAGATATTAATTTGTTATAGGATTTTACGTAAAGATAGAGAGGATATTAAATAGAAAGAAATCAAATCTCAAATTTTCAAACTATGAGTGGTCCCTAAATTATCACTCCACGTCCTAGAAAGAAGACCAAACCCCTCCACTCGCAAACTTATGTTTAATGTCTAGAATAATCTTTAATTCCATAAAGATTATATTTGCATAAAATAGTACATCACATATTACATATCAATATATCATATTGATGATCACTAATTAAAAGAATCCATACATATAAACTTTTTTTTGTTTTTTATTTATTTTTTAATGAATATTTAATCAAATTTTCTCAGTTCAGTTACTATGTGGTAACTTTCAGTAAAATGTTGTCCAAATAAGAAAACATACTACGAATTATAATGCGAAAATATTATATTTATTAATAATTAAAGGCAATAGGACAAATAAATGGATTAATTCGGAAAAATGTAATTTGTAATAAATATTAACCGGAGATAGTTCATCAGCCCTAATTTAAGAATTTCTCCATAATCATTGTCATGAAAACTCCATATAAGTGAAGATGAACTCTTACATATTTTTAAAATGTTGTTTGATACGTACAAATCATATTCTTCAATTCTCCTATTAAATACGGACACACAAATATCAGGTATCTACTGATGTTTCATCTAATTTTCTATTCGTTATACTCTGATAATTGACAATATAATTTTAATTAAGTTATTTGTATCGTACTTCAGCTAACATGGACTTAAATTATTTGTATCATGATTCAGATTTCATAGACCTTTAAATTATTTATTGATAAATATTACAATCTGCCACAACTTTGTTGGGCAATAAGTAATAGTGATAAGTGATCACATTCATGCTAAACTTACAAAAAAGAAATAGAATAAGAATAAAAATTAATAAATAAATGATTAAAGAAATTTACATGAACATAAATAAAATCTATCTTTAAATATATATAAACAGAAGGATAAATAAAATAAACATAATCAAACTGCATAATTGATGAAGAAATAGAATAAAATAAATAAATGAAAAAAATAAATGCATGGAAAATATAATATCACTTCACCTTTACACTGCTATATAAAATATTTACACTATCGACCTAAGGATCCCCGAGCCCAATCTATCTCCCACGAATGAGGGGTAGAGCAGGACTCTTTTTCATAAACCTAAATTATTTATATCATACTTCAGGTATCATAAACCTAAATTATTTTTATCACACTAAACCTGTTATGAACCTAAATTGGTGTATTGATTGTTGATAATCTTATAGAGAAAAATTAAATGTTAATGATTTTAAATTTAAAAAAAATAGGCTTTTAACTTATTATAAAGAAAATGACCTGGGCAGAATAGCCTGCAAAAGAAACTTTAAATTAATGTGAGAAAGAAATTATATTGAAGTCCATGTCCTTGAAGATGGCTAGAATGGCCGAAACGTTGGACTGGTGAAAAATAAAGTGTCGAGACAGAAATGGATACGAATTTTTGATTTATTTAATAAATAATTACCTTGTCTCAAGAATTTCAAATAATATAACTAAACTAAATTATTTTTATCATACTTCAGTTTTCTTAAACCTAAGTTATTTGTATCTGACTTCCGTTATCATAAACCCAAATTATTTTTATCATACTAAACCTTTTATAAACCTAAATTATTTTTATCATACTTCAGTTTTCTTAAACCTAAGTTATTTGTATCTTATTTCAGCAAGTAAAAACCTATATTATTCGTAGGATACTGCAGCTATCATAAACTTAAATTATCTATATCATACTTCAGCTACCAGTAATCCATAATTTTTCATTATAGTACGAATTATTGAAAACTTATAAATTAAAAAAAAGTATTTTATTTAACTAAGAGATATCTCCCCCAATCCAATTCTATTTCCTAAACATGAAATAATAAAAAAAAATCAAAACTTAACACCATTTTTGAATTATTAATAAACTGAAATATTCATATTATTTTGCATTATATAACTTTGAATTTTTATTTTATTTCCTTAATTACATTATTTTTACTTACTTATTCAATTACCTATATATACATTTCATTTTCCACTTCCTTCGTCGCCTTATTTATACTAATTTTATAGTAAATTATTTAGTTTATGTCATTCTGTTTAATTTTTTTTTTCTTTTTTGTATTAATTGATTGATGTCTTGTTCTTTGTTCTTAGCCGTGATGAATGCTAGCAATTCTGGAAACGTTGGCACTATAAAATTTGTTTCAACTTAATTGTGTTATTCTCTGATTATCTTGTCATCATTATTTTTTAAACATATCCATTCATCAACATTTTCCTATTCTATTTATCCAGAGATTAATTAAAGATGATAAATGAAAGACTGTAAATAATATTCATTAGAAGAGAAGAGAGGATTGGCTACATAAATTATCCTCATAATTTGTGCAATCTGGCTGATAATAAGGTAATGAAAGAACCCTCCTAAGCCTTTATTGTTCCGGCCAGCCTACCTTGTTACCTTTGTTGTCCATCTCTTTGTAAAATTTCATCCAGGTAACTTTCATTCAGAAGTTTGAGGAAATTTAAATATAACGGGTCTAGATGGAACCTATATTTAAATAAATTTCTCAGTAGGAAAAAATTTGAATGAATGTGGGAAGTTCGAGTTAACATCTATCTCTTGATAAGCAGAATATCACAATCATAGATAGTTGCCTCAATTATTTATTTATTTTTCTTGAATATTACTTTTAACAATAAAATATTTTCTTAGTTACGACTAAAAAAATTTTTTTTTATATAGATTTATTTATTGATAGATATTACAATCTGCCACACAGTTGTGGGCAATAGGTAATATTGATGAATGATCTCATACATTAAATTGAAAAAAAAATAAAATAAATAAGTAAAAATAAAAAAAATTAAAAATTAAAAAAAAATGAAATAAAATAAAATAAAAAAACTCTCTTAAAATACGACTCAAAATAAACACAGATATATGATATAGATAATAAAAAACAACGGCATGAACAAAAAGGCTATATAAAATAAATTAATCAAACCAGAAAACTAAATAAAAGTAAGAAATATTCTTCTTCCATTTCCTTGTCAAAATAAATATTAAGTAGCACTTACTATAGAGTAAATTATCAAATACATTTTTTTTATTAATAATTAATTGTCATTAGAGTGCTAGAATGGGTAGTTTCTCTACACGTCTGTGTCATGGTATTATACTCAAGCATCAAATTAACTAGATGTATTTTTATTTAAATACAATTGCGAATGTCAATAAATTAGTTTGTCCTATAAATTATTAGGGGTATTCTTGATCTTTAGTTAAACATGTTACAGCGTGTTAAATGGAGAAATATTCCCTTCTCTTACCATGTTAAAATGATATAACATATAACATGGTTGAGAATCTCTTACTTGGTCTGTTAAATGGAGAATGATGTCACGGAACAGACCAGCTGAGCTCGTCACCATTTTGTTTGTTGTGTTAGGTTACTTGCTCGTAGTTTGTGTTTTGATTGTGTTAGTATTGTTTTGGTGGTTTTAGAACTAATAAGGTAATGGATGACATTAATAATAATTAGCTTATCTTGATTCTCTTCCTCATAAGTTAAAAGATCAACAAGACACTCAGTTGCCAAACTTTCACACAACTTCCACTTTTCACTCAATTTAGGCATGTTGAAATAAATTCCTTTAGTTAAAACTTAAAAGCAAACCATAACATGAAGGTTATAAGACATGTTGCTCAGAAAATCCACTCGGAGCTCCTCTGCGTTTAACATTTAACATGACTTTAAATAGGACTGCTCATAATCCTGTACTTATAACATTAACCTTGGTAAAACATTTTAAATTTAACATAACATCATGAAAACCTCTATTTTTATGTTACATGGATAACCTTTCATTTTAATAATACTGTTCATTTTTTTTTTTTAGTAATCAAGTATTTTATGCATCTCCACTAAATCAATCCTAAATAAGCCAATGGCATATTTTATTTTTATTTATTTATTTTTTTGTGCTCTTAAAATTTAAATCCTCTAGGCCTTATGGCCGCCACGAACACTAATATTTTTTTATTTAATTTAGAAAATTATTCTAAGCACCATTGAATTTTTTGGAAATAAACGACTCAAATTATTTCTAGTAGGTAGAAACAATTTGGAATACAGCACCGTTTATTAATTTTCGGAAAACAATTTCTGATAATAAAGAATGATATTTATAAAAGAGAATAAATAATATAAATATAAACTATGATATTTTAATTTATTATTACTTTTTAACACAATTCTTCTTTTATTAATATTAAATAATTTTTCTTGTATAATTAAAGACCCAAATTAATTGATTCAAATGGGTCCAACACCCTCTTGTCTGAATTTTTTAATTTAAAAACTTAAAATATATTAAAATAAAATTAACATGATATAAAAATTATTAAAATAGTAAGGAAGATAAAAACATATTTCATTTAGAAGGCAAGTGTTCTGTTTTAAAGTCATGTAGAAAAAAATAAATAGGTGAATGTATATTGACAAAAAAGGTTTAGTCCATATTTTAATAGTAAATATTAGAATAAGTTTTTTTTGGGATATCAAAGATGTACAATTTTTAATAATTGAGTTATGTTATGATAACTTAATAAAAACTACGATTAGGTATCGATTTCGTTTTCTTTGAAATTTCATTATTTTCTTCATTGAGGAATATTAATACATGATGGCACAATTCTAGACAGTGGTATTAGAATTCTAACTGTACATTTATACTAAATATAAAAGTCAAAATAATAGAGATATAAGAAGGATAATGAATAAAAGAAAAATATAACATTATTAAGTATAAAGAAATATCAAAGCTGTAAAAAATAATAATAAAGAACAAAATTACAATGCCGATTAAATAATAGTAAAGTAAAATGAACACATGGTAAATAAAATAAAATAAAATGTATATGTACTCGTAGTTAACAATGCCACTACTGTGTATTTGTGTGATATAATATACAATATGTAAATAAAGAAAAGTATTTTATTCCATCGGATACTTTATAATATATAACTATAATATTAAACTTTTGATACTTTAAACTATTATCTTTTGTTATATTAGACAAGGAGGCAGACGTGATGTGGGTTCGACCTCCTGTCTGCCCCTTAACGTTCTGGGGAAAAGAAATTACCTCCCGCAAAGTTTTTGTCCTGTCTCTAATGTATTTCTCTAATAGCTAGTTACAAAGCTTGACCATGAGTCCTGTCCTTTTGTAAGTACCTGGAGAACGGGACCATAAAACATTTTTTTTTTCAATGCACCAGCAACTTTAACAGATTTTTTTAAATTAGATAAAACTATATCTGAAAGAACTAATTCTTGGCTACAGAATAAAACATAAGTTATTCCCTCATGAAGATGAATGGAAACATAAATAAATAATAGGGGTTATTACGAATTTGGAACAGTGACAAATAAAAACAGGAACGTGTTCCGGGAAGCTTATTTAAAAAAAAAAAAATGTATCCCATCTAAGGGCCACTTTATAAAGCGGAATCTTGGACCTTGACCAAGAAATTAGATTGCGTTGCGGTCCCCATTTCCTAGAATCATCCCGGCAGCCTGTCCGGGTGAGGGGGAAAATGGGGCATCAGATGAGCTCATAGCATAACGTATTATACTTCTCGGAAGATAAGGGAAGTCGGGGTTCCTCGGGGCGACAAGAAACCCTCAGGGGAGGTTGTTCAATCGGGAAGGAAGAAAAACGTTCAAGAAAAACTAAACCAAGTTTTGCAGTAGAAGAACGAGAGAGACTATTACTAGAAATCCTGAAGGTAACAACACAAATATATATGGTATAAGGGGTATTCATGATGTTGTGTGTTTTACCATGTTAAATGTTATAACTATAAGATTGTGAGCAGCCCTATTTGAAGTCATGTTAAACGTATTAAATGCATAAGAGTCCCTAGCGGATTTTCTCAGCAACTTGTTGTATAAGCCTTTATGTTTATAACCTTCCTTCCAGACCCTCATGTTATTGTTTACTTCAGTTTTGATTTAAGTAATT
>NW_027115614.1:86584-108052 GCF_000696795.3 Halyomorpha halys
AATTTTTTTCGATTTAACATGAGTTTTTCCATTTAACACGCTTTAACATGTTAAACCAAAGATCATGAATACCCCTATAACATACGTGAAAACGTAGATGGGGTAAAAGTTTTTATTCTGGACTAGAAAACCCGGCAATGGTTAGCAATTGCTAAATTTAGAAATGTAGTTAGATTAATTGAAAACAAATGATAGTTTGATGTAAATTAATATATTTAGTTATTTAAACATTGGATTAGGGGAGCTCGGAGGCACTGTGGTAAGGCATGATACTAACTCCAAGGATCTGGGGTTCTAATCCGACTGGGCAGAAAAATATTTTTTGTTACACTGTAACTGTGAGTCATCCCTGTAGGTTCTGGAGCCCTCCTGGGGTATCCTTAGTTGGGTAAACATCTGGCGGTCTAGCGTTATTCTGACCAAATCCATGCACAACAGTTGTTCTAGTAACAGTACTTCCTTACAAAATACTGAACCCCTGACCCTTCATGGGTTGTAGCGGTACAGATTTTAATTTAATTTAAAAAATATTTAATTAATGTTTGAATCAATTGCTTATTATACCTAATTAGTTCATTATTATTATTATGTATGCAACAGACCATGGAGGTCTAAGGCCTAGCGCGATGTATTACATGTATGTACATTGCGCGGTTCTTGAAGTGTTTTTTTCCTTAGGGTGGGTTGGTCACTCCCACGCCTATTTTTTTGTGAGTGCCACCCATTGGCCAAAGGCCTCACAAATACTCGGGGGGAGGTTGTGAGCGAGTTTTACATTATCTTGTGCTTGTGTAGACTGGCGCGTTACTACGCTGCTACCGCTGCCCCCTATTTACTTCATAGTGGTAAATAATATTATATAATGAAAACATATGGTAAATACAACACCACTTTAACACAACACCAAACTTGGGATTCGTTTAGGGCTCTACAAACTCCACCAAAGGGGAGAAAGCGAATCAACCTAAAGAAATCAGAACCGCTATTTGAATGTTTGAAAAGTTTTTCTTTATCTGAAACTAAAATTTCGCCTTTATAAGGGCATTAAATCTAAATTTTACTAATGCAGATTAAAAGATCATACATTGTGTTTTCCTTTGCAGTAAACTGTTGTGAATGATACCATTATTCCTCAAACCATCTATGTTAGATTAAGATACCAGAGCTCAATATATATGTGCAAAATGAACCTCAATATAATAATTTAGCGTTCCTAACTTAACGAATCTAATGAATTAAAAAAAAAAATCTTGTGACTGAATCTAGGAGTAAATCTAAGCTTTTCCCTCGAAATCAGTAAAGCGAGAAATAAAAAGGCAACTCTTAATCCAAAGAGTCAGGCATCTTAGCGTGCCTCCAGGAATAATGGCAAGAGGAGCTAGTATTGGGACAAGTATTAGGAGCAGTAGGATCATGAGCGAGTGAAGGAGCTCTCACAAGAGTTCTCATTAGCGCTCTAGGAGAGTCATTGTCCTGCTCTTAGCCACTCCAGTGTCTTGTCGGGTCCTCTCTCCAGGTACAATCTCTCTCCTCTCTGTCCAAGAGAAAAAAAAAAAAGGTTTCCGACGTGGAAATTTAAATCAACCCGAATTGAAAATGATATCATAAAATAGGAGAATATACTACAATAAATTTATATATTTATTGTATATTATTTTATTTATCTCTGTTATAGCCTATATATGTCAGAGAGAGGGGTTGGGCCGGTAAGTAAAATAATAAACAAAATAATAGTACAAGATAAGGAAACCAAAAAAAAGTTACAACCGAACTGAAAAAAAACTGTAGTGTAAAACTCAAAACACTAGTTTTGAGTTTCGATTACAAGCACACAAAAATAATCAAATAATAAAACTAAAAAAAACTAATAAAATATAATCAATAAAAATTTATTTAGGTAGAAATTAACAACGTTCTATTTACAATATCAAAATTAACCGAGTTCTATACCAAACCAGTAAGGTTAAGAGTATTTATGATGGTGGATTAAATGTAAAATGTTTTAACATGTTAAACGAAGTATAGGATTGTGAGCAGCCCTATTTAATGTCATGTTAAATGCATAAGAGCTCCAAGCGGATTTTCCGAGCAACTTGTTTTATAACCTTTCCTTCCAAAACTTCATGTTATTGTTTAATTATAAGTTTTGATTAAAGTAATTTATTACAACATGCCTAAAGTGAATAAAAAGTGGTAATGGATAAGGAAGAGAATCAAGATGAGCTAATAGACAACTGTAATTACATAATTATTATTTTCATTCATTGCTTTTTCAAACTACGTTCAAGTAATCTACACAACAGACAAAATGGTGACGAGCTCAGCAAATCTGATACTTGACGTCATTCTCCATTTACCAGACCTAGTAACAGATTCATAATCATGTTATATGCTATCATTTTAAGAGGGTAAAAGAAGGAAAAAATTTTCCATTTAACATGTTAAACAAACGATCATGGATACCCCTATTATTAGAGGCAAGTTGACTTAATACCAACACTTTTACTAGAAGCTCATCTCAGTAGCTTACTTCTAGAGTGATTTTATAGAACTTAGTCTGTTATTTCATAGGTCAAAATTTTTATATTTACTACGATCATTAATAACAACTATATCCTATTAGACCCACGGTCAAGCATAGTAAAGTAAAAGGCGTTCAATATATCTGTTACTTAAACAATAGCTGTTTATCAAAATATTAATTATTTTTAGAATTTAAAATCAATCAGTAAATTACATCATTGATTTAAAACAATAAAATTACTGAATATTGTTGGTAATGAAATAATAATAATTGCTAAAATGCACGAGATCTTTATTAACACATTAAAAAATGTTTATAGTCTGAGTATACAAAATAATCAGAAGTGTGATTTTGATAAAATAGAAATTATTAACACAGCAACATATAGTAAGATTTTTTAAAAATATCTTTATTGAAATTTACAACTGTATATTATAATTATATAATCTAACATTCAGTGAATTTAATCTTAGTTAAAATGGAGTGTTACAGGCGTATAGAGAAACTACCCACCCATTGGTAGCACTTTAATGAAGTAAGGTAATTAAAATTAAATAGACATAATAGACATTAACAAAAAATAAATCTGTTAAGATAGAATCCATTAAAGATCAGGAGTGCAATAGGTACTTTGTAAGAAATTACTATTACTACATTAACAGTTGTGCAAGGAGGTGATTTGGTCAGAATCGCACTCAACTACTAGATTTTTCTTTAATCAATGGTACAGAATTTATTAAGCTGGATGGATCCCGGAGTGTCTCGAACCCCTAGGGTTTACGGTGTAAGTAACATAATAATTATCTGTCACAGCCGGATTCGAACCCGGATTCTTGGAGTAAGTAGTGCTACGCCACTCTCATATATATATGTATATATATATATATATAATAGGTATATTACCTCAATACCAAGACAAGACAAACCATTAAATTATTATTAGCAGAAAAAAACAAATGCCTTCACTATAATAATCAATTACTGAAATTCGACAATAAATTGGAGCAATAACTTAAAAAAAAATAATAAGTTCAAAACTTAAATGAGGATGAGAACAAAAAAAAAACCTTAATAAAGGAGCCGACAAAGTTCTCCCCTTATCTAGTCTGGAAAACTCCGAAACGAAAACTAATGTTTCCCTGAAATTTTTCTGAAAAGAAGCAATCAAAGACAGGAAAAGAGGAAAAAATTGCCTTTTTCCTCATTCCACTTCCACTAAAGCCGATTGGCAAAAAGTGAGTGATTACTCTCTCCATCAGCTCCGATATCGCCTCTCTTCATGAACCATTTATATAACGGAATATCCTCTACCTAACTGTCTAGCTGCCTCTGTCTTAGTCTAGCTTTCATACTTCAGCAGCTCGCTCCTAAAATAATAATTTATGAGTAATGATAAAGAATAAATGCAATAATAAATATAATTATTTAAGAATTAATTATTTTTTAAAAAAAGTATTTTTCTAATTCAGCAACGTCCAATTGAAATTTAAAATTATTTATTCTTGAACTAATGCACCTTTGGAATAAGTTCAAGTGTATGCTGTAATCTAAATTTGATTTTTTTTTTCTCTTCAATTTTCAAGTATTTATTAAATTAAACACTACAAAACCTATTGTTTTTGGCGCCCATCATAGATCTTTAAGCCCGAACGTCAAAGGATTGAAAATTACAAGAAAATTTCAGTATCTCGTATAAGACGGGAGACATTAGAATCAATTTAACTGACAGTAAACCAAGACAAAACATTCAAATCAGAACAAGAAGCAGACCATACACCATATATATATATATATATATATATATATATATATGGTAAATATGTGGAGCATTACTCATGTATATAACAAGAAAATAACAAAATTCATAATATCTGAAAGTAATAATTATAGTGAAATGTATTAATTAATCAGAATTAACCGGGATACTTTAATCCGCGGTATAAAGTGTGCTGATGATACATACAGCTCTGAACTTAATGTGATGATTTGATTTGTCAGTTGAGGATGTCTCTCCTTTCGTAAGTGAGTATGATAATACAGTAAATCAGAATATACACATATAATTAAGATGAACAATATTCCATTCATAAATTTATAATTATCTCATATTATTTATTTATTTTTAACATAATTATTTGTTTTCAACTGTACTACTATCGCTACTATATATTTTAATTTATATCCACATTTTTGATTGTGCATGACTTCGTTTTCATCTTATTATTTTTTGCGAGGGTTCCAAAAGTTTTAACTATTAATGAGTCCATAATTTTAAATAAAATTTTTATAATAATTGAGTATTTGTTGAGATAAAAGAAAAAAAAATCAGATGAATGAGAGTGGAATAGAGATATTTAAAAAAGATACGTTTAGGAAGTTTTAGTTTCTTCCTAGGAAGGAGAAAAAATACGATAAAAAAATTAATGTAATTTCGTTATATTGAAAAAACAAAACAATATATTCTAATATGTAAAATGAAAAAAAAAAACGTTATAACGAGATAAAAAAATATTATAACTTTGTAAATTATTTGTGTTAGTGTTTATATTATATCCAATAGGACATGATAAGTATGGATGGTGTGAATTGCAGCAACCCAATGTATTGGGCTAATTGGCTAATTTTAAATATAGTATTTATCTTTTTAATTAAAAAACAATGGTCAAAACAGACGATGGATAAAGATTTAAATAAATGAATAAGTTAAAGGTATGATTTCCTATTAATAATTTGAATAAAAAATATATAAATTTGTAATTGAATATTGTAGTATACAAGTATTGTAATTAATTTATTTGAAAATTGCGAAATAGAGACGAACATGGTACTGGGCACCAATAGCTACCCTTTTCTTAATTGAATAACAAAATGATTTTGAAGCTTTGTAAAGTAATTAACCTGACTAATTATATATAGGCAAAAAAGATAATGGAACAAATTATCGCAAGAAGAAATTGTCACAAATCGCTTACGGAGGATCTATCACACTCAAACAGAGCCATTATGCAAACAGAGTAGTTATTGTGACAAATGTGAATCACAAAGTATATGGGAATAACATTGGATTTATAGGCAAGAAATCACGACCCCCTAAGTTAGCGACCTTAAGGGAGGGAGTAATAATATAGATCAAAAAATCTGATAAAGGGTTTTATTTATTTTCCATAGTTTATGGCCGACTTAAACGAGCGTAGATAAACTGGAAAGTCAACAAAGGGTATTAGATATATGGCAACATGTAAAACCTAACTGTAAGGAAAAAATGAAGATAAAAATGGCAGAGGTTTCAATAAATAGATGAAACTGAGGCGCCGCTTTTGGGTCGATCATGTCCCCGTCTCGCTCTAGCGCTCTGTCGGCACCATGGACCCAGTAACTGTCATAAGGTTATTGATCAGGTAAGGTGTATACTTGTAATTACACCACTTTTCCATTCCTGACTATCCTCCGAGGCGCCTGAAAAGAAGATAGCCACAAGACCTGCTAACGTAAAACGTCGTTAGATTGCTACCAATGGGTAGTTACTCTAAACGCCTGTAACACTCCATTTAAACTGAGATCAAATTTGCTGAATCTATTATATAATATACAGTTTTAAATTTCAATAAAGATATTTAAAAAAAAAAAAATTTCATTGCACAACGTTTCGGGACAATTGTACCATACTCAATCATCGTTACAATATGATAAATCTTAATCTATTGTGAAATATAAATTAAAATTTATGATTTAACAATTTTATTCTCAAATATTTTCTCTGATTTTTTATATTTATATGGCTAATTTATTTATTATATCGGGGTAATGTGTATTTAAATGTTTTGTGTCTGTTTTACAGTTTATTGTATCTTTAATATTTTTGGTTATTTGGATTGCTTCCAGAAACCTGCTTTTAGTGTTATGTGTCATGTCTATTATTCTTTTTGAAGTTAAAATTATAGTTTAATGTTATGCTATGGTAAGCCAGTGACATGTTACTTGATCCTGATTTCTAGGTTTTTTGATGTCTCTCCGATATATATTTTTCATAATGTAGCACTTAATTTTGTCCTTCATGTTAGACAGTTGGTGCTGCAACTTACTATTTTTAATTACAAGTCGCCTAAAAAAAAAAAAATAAGACTATTTCAAGGAAATGCAATTATAAAAAAATAAACAAGTGACTACGAGGACATAAAATAATAAATTTGGATGTTAATGTACCTTTTATACATATGTTACGCCACATATTTATAAATCTAGATGGCAGCGGCACCCAATCTTCAGCTCTGACGTGCCATAGAGCATAGCCAGCGATGCGACGCGACACTAACGATATCCAGGAGATCCGCATTATTTGTGTCTCTATTTCGGAAGACAATTTGTCCAATATAATGCCACGGCCCTTCATTATCCCCCTCTCGTATAATCCTGATTTATTTTTAGCGGAGTTCTCTCAAGAGTTGCGGGTGTTTAATGCCCTCATTAATACTAACACCCCGTTTCCCATGGTTGGTATTAACTTATGGCTAGAATTGAGATAGATGACCCCCAACAGTTTAAATCACGAGTCGTATTTAATTTAGGGGTTGTTAATTATTGCCTTGAAAGTATTTGTATCAACACCATTTCTCATGGGGGTATATATTTCTCTTTTTTTTTAATTAAAACTATGATTATAAGGGTATGATTATAAAATCGAGAGGATACGTTTAAAATTTAGATTTAAAACAATCGAAAGAAACTAAATTCAAAAAGATATCAAGAAAAGTAACACCTGTACTGAAAGGTATTTACTGTTGTAGCAAATTAATGTCACACTTTCAGGACTTATATGATAGTTTATATCATCAGTATCTTTATCTCTCTGTATTAATTTTGGATAAATGTTAAGTTTTTATTATGCTTAGTCATTAACTGTATCATTACAAGATTTGATTTGCTTGGATGAAGCAGGATAGCCTTAAGCTTTGGGAGATGGTTGGATCGGACAGGTTGTGTGAAGGCAGCTGTACTTGATATGCTAGCTCGTGTGTACCTGCAACCCATCTCTCCACCATCTGTATTCAGCTTGGGTCTACCACTAACTAATGACAAGAGTTTGCTAACATCGAACGCTACAGTTGGAGCTTATTATTTGATCATATTTACACGTTAATTGAAGTTGTATGAGATCTCAAAATTTATATTTGTCTGGCCCGCTGCGACAGACAGAACGTTAGTAATAGTTTAATCTTACACTAGACAGTTCTGCGTATATACTTTTTTTGAAGGTCGTGAGGTTCAGTCGATAATACAACTTTATTTAAGCAAAGTTTCGCAACTTTACCGTTTGTAGTCATACCTAACAATGAGAAAAACAGTTTTTTAGAATGTTTTTATCCAGCTAATCATCTTCTCGACTTTAAGGTTCATATAAAAGTTAAAATAAAAAACTATTTAATAACGATGGTGATGTGAAAACAATCAATTTTACAATGATATACTGAGTTCAATCCAAATTGTTAGAGCCGGTTAAGAGAAAATCGAAAAAAAAAAAAATGAAAAATCGTTTATACTAAGCTAATTGTTTACTACTATAATACTTCCCCATACTATATATTAAATTTATATATTGTAAATGAAAGTAATAATATAATTACTTATTATATAAAAGCTTGAAAAAAAAAATAAAATCCTCGACTAACTTTTGGACAATAAAAACAAAAAAGGAAGATTGTCTTCGAATTTTCATTGCGACACCAGTTCAAAAATTCTATCTGTATTATATTGTAATATCCAACAAATATTACAATATAATCAGGCCGAACTCACAAAAAAAAACCTTTGTGCATCACAGGGACTGAAGAACAGTAGCATCTCACGTTAACAGTTCAAACCATGATTTATGATCAGCTATTTTTTTTTTTTATACTACTTTTTTATTTATTGAAAGATAAATACGATCTGCCACGCAGTTGTGAGCAATAGGTAATAGTGATGAATGATCTCATACATACTAAAATAAAATAAAATAAATTAGATAAATTAATAAAAAAAAACTCTCTTGAAATATATACAAACAGAAGAATAAACAAAATGAATATAATCAAACTATGAAAAATAAATAAATAAAATAATATAGTCTCTAGTCACATTTACACTCTAATATTCAATATTTACACAATCGACCTGAGGATCCCTGAGCCCACTCCATCCTCAACGTGTGAGAGGTAGAGCAGAGCTCAAAAGATCCCAACGCATCCCTCTCGCCGCATCACTGGTATGACCAGCTATTAACCGTTCTAATAGTATCAACTACACATTAACTATTCTACTTGTATAAAATTATATTCAAATCTATGAACAGTAATTACAACACAATTAGTAATTACATACAATCCAGTTACGCCAGATTTCCAGAGATAAATTAGTAAATGCCACGAGATTGAACGAAACTGAAGCCAGTGACAGAAAATAAGCTGGAAGGTTGACTCATTCAGCCTCCGGAGTTAGTAATGCAAGAGGACTTACCAACAAGCGGCTAAATTGTTAACAAAGCCCAGATCGAGAAACAGCAGACTAACACTGCTAAGTCTTTAGCTAGCATATAATATTGAAGTCTGTCCGGCTCCAGTAGACAAAACTTTCTCTTTCCAAGAGTTGAATATTTCATAAGGTTTTATTAGCCTCGAGTGAAAAGTGTTTTAAACAATTTTCAAGCATTAAACAATCAAGATTTAATTACCATTCTATATTATATGAAAATGCGGGGGGATATAAACCACTTATTTATATTTAATAAATAAAACGATATAAGAATAATTTTTTTTTATATATGTAAAGAAGCTTCATGCTCTAACACAACCCCACCATAGTTAATTTAAACGTTAATGAGTTAATTTCTACAGTTGACACATGGTTTTATAACCAAATAACCTTCTGATACGGTTTTCAATTAGTTATTATTGTTTAATTATATTAGAGACTATAAATCAGTCTAGAGTAAGGTTTTTCCTCAATCATTCTAATTTATGAATGAATCCTACAAAATAAAAGTTCATAACAAACACGTATTTATATTAAATAAATATCTATCAAAGAGATTGAGGAAAACCAATCTGCAATCAAAAAGAATTAAACCTTGAAATAAACTGAATTAGTATTTAGTGTAGTATTGAAATTTGCTTAAAAAAACCTTTATTTTTATAGGTGGATATAGTAACTTGTGATATAAAACTCCTCTAAAGGTTACCGATTAATAGGCCATTAGTTAGAAACAAATGGGAACAGGGTTTAGGACAGTATCTACGGGTAATCCGAATAATTACAGATAGAATCTAATAGGCTCGAGATACACTTGTCCCTCGGATAATGAACACAGGTAGCCATTAAATAAGATGAAGCTTCGTTAGCTAAGTTCTCCTTACAAGGACTTAACAGTTGAAGTTCCATAATAGGTACAGTGGCATGTACACTGCAATTAAGCTTGTTTCTTATGGTTCTACATATAATTAGGAAAGTCTTAATAGAAATATGTAATAGAAAAACCCTGAAAGAACTGAATCGGGCAGATGGTTTTCAAATAGGAGCAGAGCAATAGGAGGTGGCGTATTCCACTCTCTGGTAGAGCGAAAGTGAAGCCATAAAATATGGAATTGGTCACGCCCCCTGAGCTACGTTTCGCGTTAAGGTAAAGTTATCTAAATTGAAACACAATAACAGTGATTTCATTTCGCTCCTGGAATTCATCATAATGCTTTTTAACTTCACTTTACCTTACAGCTTACCACATCCATTATATTACTTCCTCTAAGAAATAATAAAGTAGCTCTAATTATAAGCTTCCTTCTTAACTCCGATCCGAAGAGAGCGGATTCCATGAGGCCTAGTGTGTTTTTAATACCATCGTATTTACATATTTAAAAAAATAGATTTAACTCAAAAACTGAATTTGAATTTTTTTTATCAATCAAAATTTTGTAGAACGGAACAACTTGCTTGATAAACCAGACATATAAAATTATAATAATTATTTTCTTGAATAGGAAGAATGAAATTACTAATAATGGTTTATATAAAATAAATGGAAAAATTCCTGTGCGAAATTAAGTTCAGTTCCTACAAGTTTAATATTTTAAAATATTAAAATTGTTAAATCAGTGCATTAGTAGTAAGGCATTGAATAGTTTTGTTTATCTTAAAAAAAAAAAAAAAAGTAAACTTTAAAATGATTTTCCACATATCCAAAACCTATAAATGCAAACACTTACCAAATGAATGTACTTCTTTCCAGAAAAAAGATGCATTTCATGAGGCCTAGCATTAATTTTAAGAAATATTACTAATCAAAAACTTACCACCACCGGAACGTAATGTAACAAAATTGAGATAAAGGAACTTACCTGCAACAAAAACAAACAAATAATTATAATATGGTCATTGTATTTTCATGTAAATAATTTACCTCATAAACTAATAACAAATCTATGTAATAAAAATTTTTAATTATTTAATTTGTACTAAATTATTAATTTCGTAGGTATCCGTAATCATTATAATGACTCGAAAATTCATGCACCTCGGAACAAGGTACGTTCTAATAATTTCATTAAATTAAATTAGAATAAATTCATAAGTGGATTAGCAAATTACAATCACATTTACTTTGGGATTCAGGGTATTAAAAAAATATTGCATTTATTCATTAGGTTAATAAGTAATTTATGAGGTTAATAGAGTTATTACAATCTATTTAATTATATTTTTGGGACCAGTGCCATGCGCAATCCCAGCGCACTACCCCACAGCTCCCGCACCCCGTATGCCAGAAATGGCAAGGGAGGGGGGATAAAAAAAAAAATATTTTAACAGCGGCAGCTCAAATGCAGTTTTCTCCAAGAAACGAAGTGGATTAAATTAATATCATATAAATAATTGACCATATGATTTCAAATTATGAAGGGGTGCGGTAAAAAGAGAACAAAAATAGTTATTTGCTGACGTTTCGCCCCACTTGGTAGAACTTCCGCACCCCTCACCATATTCTACATAAAATAAATATTAAGTTTTGTTTTTTTCTTACTGATTAAATCCGTCCTTTGAACACCTCTAACCTTATAGGCCTCAAATCACATTCATGGAGATGATAAGCTTCCGATTTTACGCCTCGAAACACAAGTTTGGTTACCTGTACCTGACAGTAGTTTATGGTCCACAGAGATATTGCACCAACACAGGCACTAGAGCAGCTTTATTGGGTTACATATGACGGGGACTTAATTAAGCAGAGAGGACCGTTTGAAACCGAAACCAGGAATATTCTGTATGTAATTGAACTATCAAGTGGAGACGGGAGGTCTTAAGGGCCCAGCTTATTGTTCCTATATATTATCTGGCAGAGTTGGGCAAAAATTATTCCATTGACAAGATACGAATACTTTTTTATTTGATTGACGAGAGACGAATACATTTTTATTCGAATAAAAATACGACTAAACAATCCGAATACTCTTTTATTCGAATATTTAAAACACAAATCAATTGAATAAAAAATTAGTCGAATGAAAAATTATTCGAATACAAAATTAGTCGAATAAAAATTTGATTTTTTTTTTTTTTAGATTCACTTATTTTTTTACCACCTTCAATTTCTAATGTATGAGGGTTCTATTTCACATATTCAGACGAGTACAAAATGAAAATGCTATCGATTTTAAGATCACATATCGATTTATTTTAATTTCTAATATAGGGGTCAATTTTTGGGTTTCCGGATATGCAGATTATGAAAATGCTATCTATTTTAACATAGCGTATCGATTTATTTTTACTTTCTTGATTTCTTTACATGTTATGGTTCCCTCTATACGTTCTGAGGAATGCAGAATATGAAAATGATATCGATTTTTAGATCGCGTATCGATTTATTTTTACTTTTCTAATTTCTAACATGTTAAGGTCCCCATATACACTTTGAGGAATGCAGAATATGAAAATTATATCGATTATGCGATCGCTCATCGATTTATATGAACTTTTCTGATTTCTAACATATCAGGGTCTCTTTATATGTTTCAATATATGCCAAAAATGAAAATGCTATTGATTTTATGATCGCATATCGATTTATTTTAACTTTCTTGATCCCGAATATGTTAGGGTCACTTTATATGTTCTGAGCTATGTAGAATATGAAAATACTATCGATTTTAAGATTGCGTATCGATTTATTTTAACTAAGATAAGAAATATGCATATCTCAAAACATAAAGAGGCCTTAACATGTTGGAAATCAAGAAAGTTCAAATAAATTGATAGGCAATCTTAAAATCGATAGCATTTTCTTATTCTACATATCTCAACATATATAAAGAGACCCTAATATGTTAGAAATCAGAAATGTTAAAATAAATCGATAGTATTTTCATATTATACATATCCCAAGACATAAAAAGAGACCATTATATGTTAGAAATCAGAAAAGTTAAAATTAATCTATACGCGATCATAAAATATATCTATGTATAGCTGTTAGACAAAAAATGTCGTCTTTATACAAATAAAAACGCATTCGGATGGTTAATCATTTGATTTTTTCGAATAAGAGATTATTTTTCTATAAAATGGACGAATATAAAAGTATTCAAATGGTTATTCGATTTGTTTTGCCCAAATAATTGATTATTCGTGTAAAATAATGACGAATAAAAAATTAGTAATCGTATTGTTAATCATATGTTTTGTGCGAATAATTGATTATTCGAGTAGAAAATTCATGAATAAAAAATCATTCGTCTCTCGTCATTCGAATAATATTTGCCCAACTCTGTTATCTGGTACATAATAACTCTCGTTGGGTCTGTAAAAAGGCAAGGTAGGCCGAACTATTGTGATATGGAATACAAAAGAGGTTTATTGGAGAAGCATCTTGCGGTTCCGGGTGCAGAGGTGCAATGAAGCAAACTGTCACAGTAAATACACAATATCCCTATCGAGCCTATTCGACCACAATGATTCCAATATTAAATTCTTCGACGAAATCGGAAAAACAGGTATAAAAGACCAAAAGATTTCTTGTATCATATGAAAAAAAATAAGTTTTCATCTTTATGTATTGTACATAGGAATATATATTTTTTCATCAATTTTAGACATAATTTAATTTAAGTTAATTAATTCGAGGGATTACCTAGACTCAAAAAATAAATAAAATAATCCTTTTCTAATGAAAAGAAAAATGATACACGTATACGGTAGTGTTGGAAAAGGAAACAATCTATGAAAGGGTTTGACTTAGAGTTTATTACCTTTATATCTTAAGAACCTTTGGTTAGTATCTAATTACTACTATCACAAAATAAATAATTTTGTATGAAGTAATTTATGGATAAAAGATAATTTTTAAATAAAAAAATTATAATAAAAAAAATGTAGTGAGCACATCAGATAACTTTCTCTTACTACTGTACTTTGAAATTAAATCAATCCTCGACTGTACTTCTCCTTCATATATTGATGAATATTTTATAAATAGTAAAAGCCAAATCTGAATATTGACATAGCACACATAGAAATGCAGTAATTATAATATTCCTAATAATGAGAAATGGTGAATTTTTTTTAATAAACAAAATAAAAAGAATTTAAAAATTGTATTCGAATTTTAACCATGTTTCCGTTTCTATTAAAATTAGTATTTAATGGCTTCTTAAGATGTGAAAATATTAATTTAATTAATTAAATAACTGTTGGATTCCGTCAAAGGTTCAAGAGTAGATGCAAAGATTGACAAAAACATAGAGAAAGGACAATTCAAATGAGAAACGTTAACAAAACCGAATAAATACATATTTGGATGAAATTCATCAATTAGATGTTATTTTGGTAGACTTTGTGGCGGACACAGTCTAAATATCGACTATCATGGTGAACATAGTAGATACTTCAAGGAAAGCTGGACTATCAATTACCTAACAAACCATCCCACACAATCTATCAAGATAATGCAATACATATTGTGTATATGGTGTGAAAGTAAGAGACTCGTTAGAAAAAAATAGAATGGAAGTTATAATCTATTCTGCAACAAGAGATAAATCGGGTAAACAAGAACAATGGAACTGCGAATAGGATGGAATTCCCTATTTGAAGATCCTCCGTAATTAAAAGAAGGACATCTATCACTATGATTTAAGTTTATATTTTAAGCTAATATTTCAAAAGTGATATAGGGTCGTCGCTTCCCGGGGATCTAAACGGGACGGGTGCGGCGGGGAAGGATTGCCTTTATTTTTGTGTTATGATCTCCTCTTGTGAGATTGTGACATGTCGTACATCGACCAACGTACTCGCTATAATTATCTGTATAATCGACATGTCACGACACACAAGAGGAGATTCTTGTGTGTCGAGATTGACCATCACAGTCAATCTGTCAAAGGTTGGTTACATGTAGAGCATAAGACATCTTCCCGCCCCTTTTTGTTGCACAGAAGAAAATTATGACCGATAAGGAAGGAATTTAATCATAAATGAATGCTTAGATGTGAAGCAATGCTATAAGTCATAATCAGCGACGATTTGTGTCTTCTGAATCCAGTTTTCATCTAGAACAAACTCCTAATAAAGATAAAGGCCTAAAAGAAGATAAGTTCAATAAGGTCGAACTAGCCTTGTGCTCGCTCACCTACCTCGGCTATGAGAATGCTAATCTAAGGTCCCCTCTACTAAACTACTTGCTCCGGCAGAGGCACTCAGTATTTACGACTCGGCCCGGAGGATAGAGACTTTAGGTGTCAATCGCGGGGGAGATATATAAGGGAGCGGGCATAAAATATTTTTACGACGGGAGAGAGAGGAATACAAAGGACTATCTGACGTGGGGGGATAGATAAGGCGGGGCCCCCCATCCTTTATATGGCCCTGCAGATAGCCCCTGCCTCCTTGATGAAAATCTCGATTAATTATATAGCTACTTGAGAGCTGTCTTTTACTACCCCTCTCCACTTCCTTTCTTATCGTGTCGGGTGTATTTCACTGCGAACTGGCCTCTATGTTCGGAATACCGATCGCCGGGTTGCACTACGAGAAGAATACAGAATATATATCTCTAGTTTATTTGTCAACACTGTAAAAAAAAAAAATAAAATAAAAAAAATGGAAATAATATTGGAAGAAGAAGCGTACATTAGAAATAAAATTCCAAATAAACTATAATGGTATAGTAGGAGAAGGGTACAATGCTGCTCTAGACCTCAACAGAGTAGATACTTAAACGAAAGCTGGATTATTAATTACCTAACAAGCTGTCCCACACAATCTATCAAGATAATCCAATATATATTGAGTATATAGTGTAAAAGTTAGAGACTCGATAGAAAAAAATAGAATGGAAGTTATAATCTATTCTGCAAGACTAGACAAATCGGGTAAACAAGAACAATGGAACTGCGAATAGGATGGAATTCCCTATTTGAAGAGACTCCGTAATTAAAAGAAGGACATCTATCACTATGATCTAAGTTTATATTTTAAGCTAATATTTCAAAATTGATATAGAGTCCTCGCTTCCCGCAGGTATTAACGGGGCGGGTCCGGCGGGGAAGGATTGCATTTATTTTTGTCTTATGATCTCCTCCTGTGAGATTGTGGCATGTCGTACATCTACCAACCTACTCGCTATGATTGTTTGTTTGAAAAGTCAGATAAGTAAGGCTACCATGGAGGGCGGGAGAAAAGGGTTTCCCACCGTTTTTCAATTTCGGGCGCTTGCTCAATTAACTATCTTATGCGAGTTTTTTATAAGATAAAAACAGTTTTTGCAATATACTGTACAATCGTTATGACAAAAATAGAATTAATAATAAATTAATTTGTATATTTTAATATTATATAAAAAAAATTACCTTTTTTCATAATTTTTTTAATCTCACTTTAACTCTATTTACGACATTTACGAGGAAGTTTTTAGTAAGGCTTTTGCTATGGCGGACACAGACATAGAAACATAAAATGCATACATAAATAAAAATGACTTACAAATTTATTTTAAGTCCCCTGTTCTTTCCTTTTACAATTATGTTTTACTATAAGCTCCATTATTAATTTAACTAATTCTTTATAGATTCTTTCCACTGTATCATTTATTTATTACTCACATTTATATGTATATAAATAATAATGTAATCAATCTACTACTGTCTTTGTCCACAGTTATTAATCAACTTTTTTCTCTCTAAATGATGGTTGTTGTCTTTTTGTTTTTATAGCCCTGAAAATCAGGTCGAAACGTCGGAATAAATAAATATTTTTTTGTTTATTTTGGTCTTTCTTTCTCCCGATCATCTTCTCCAATCAGTAATCTACAGTCAACTAACTACACCTCATTAAAAATTTATAAATTATAAATCTACTATCGTAATGATAATAAAGCCACACCCCAACGGTCGATACAGGTAGGACCAAATTAGCTTATAGAGGAGGGACAGAGAGGTAGGACACAACACGTGCAATATTGCACCAACTCAAAGCTAATGAAAGCGGATCGCTTTGATTTGTTACCCCGCCCACTAGCCCTTTATAGGCTGCAATTAGAGTGCGCGTCGGCTGCAATAAAAGATCACACCTACAGAAACCAATTAAAACTCTCTTCGTACAGGTTTAATAAAAAGTGGAATTTATACTTCCATAAAGTAACAGAAAATAATGACAATTAATAACAAATCTGGTCCAGTACCCTTATCGTACAAGTTTTATCTTACTCCAGTACCCTTATCACCCGGCTTCAAATTTAAATTAATATTTTATTTTAATTCTTGCTCGTTAGTACAATCCGCCCAATAGTCATTTTGTTTTTTATTAATTAAATTATTTTTTTTTTAAAATATTTATATTGTATCACATAGATCATGAACTTGAACATGATCTGATAAGAAAAAAAAAATCGAGAATATTTGAAATATATATATATATTTTTAAATTTTATTTATTGATATTTACAACTGTACATTATAATACATTTAGTAAATCTGATCTAAGTTAGATTGGAGTGTTACAGGCGTGTAGAGAAACTACCCATTGGTAGCACTCTAATGACATTTTACATTAGCTGGTCTCGTGGTCATCTTCTTTTCAGGTGCCTCGGAGGATTGTCAGGAATGGAAGAGGATGCAAGATTAGAAACTAGGGGGTTTGAGTGGTTAGAGAGTTTATAATGGAAGGAGTGATTTCTAGTTCGGGCTAGATCGGTTACATAGGGAACATAAGGTCTTTATGTATGATTTTATTTGTCACAAAGTAAGGAGAATTGAGGATTTTACGAAGGATTTTGGATTGTAAGGATTGAATACGAGAGGAATTCGAAGGTTTAGTGGAGCCCCAAAGCTCAACTCCATATGTCCAGATTGGCCTTATTACGATCATGTGGATCAGTCTTTTGTAATGTATTGGAAGTTTAGAACGTTTGTCTAGTAAGTGCTGTAATAGTCGAAATCGACGTGCAGTTTCCTGTCTTTTCAATCTGGTGTGAGGATTCCAGGTTAATAGCTTGTCCAAATGTAGTCCAAGGTAGCGGACCTGTTCAACAGGGGTAAGAGTAACATCATTAAATGAAACTATAGGGAAGTCACCAGGTTTACGACGAAGGGTAAAGGTGATTTGATGGGATTTGTTGGAATTTATCTTAATCCTCCAATTCGACACCAATCTTCGAGGGCTGTGATATGGGACTGGAGATTTTGGGATACAATTAATGGGTTATTATTAACAGCGAGCACACTTGTGCCATTGGCATACGTGGTGAGCATAATGTTAGGACTGGTTGGAATGTCAGCTGTATAGACGGTATAGAGAATGGGACCAAGGATACCACCTTGAGGAACACCAGCGGACTGAGAATAGAGGGATGAATAGAAACCATTGTGGTTTACTTGGAAAAATTTATCAATGAGAAGGGACGATTGATGAGAAAGTATGTAGGAGGTAGGAATTTACGGAGTCTGTAAAGCAGTCCCGGGTGCCAGACTCGATCAAAAGTCTGTTCTACATCGAAAAAGACTCCCGCGCAGAACATTCCGCGCTCCAAAGAAGACGAGACTACGTCCACTACACGATGACATTGCTGGATAGTTGAGTGGGATGTTCGAAATCCAAACTGGTGATTATTTGATATATAATAATTTTTATATTTTCATTATTTTGAGCTCAAATTAAATAATTTTAAAACAAATACAGATCCTCATTAAATAATATGAGTCATAAAACACAAACATTGGTTTACATAAAAACAGATAAAATACTTATTAAATTACCCTTTCAGTGGCTAATGGCGTAAAAATAATCATGGAAACACCAAAATATTTATTATTAAAATGTTTGATGGAGGAACCACACACAATTTGGATAGCTAAATACATTGAGATTAATCTTTTATTTAACATTTAAGATTTCATTCTCTATCATCTTTGTATGTTAGATATTATTTTTTCTAAAACCTATGACTTTTCAGCCGTATATTATATTAAATTGTACAATATTAATAAAAATAAATAAAAAAGAATACATAAAAGTGGCACTTACGGTCGGCAATTTTATTGAAAATTTTCCCGGGAATATCCGGACATATAACTATTTTATTGTCATTTCAGTTTCGTACGAATTAACGTTTTTAAAATCTTTGTTGTATTCATTAAAGCTTTAATAATAAATTTTCTATTAATTGAAGGGGCAGACCAGACAATAAAATACCTGTAATACTGAACAGTTGTGCGGGATTCGAGACACCACGGACATACTACAGTACTGTGTATACTTAGTTGAAGGAATGTAGCTTAGCCCAATGAAGTTATGCAAAAAAATTGTTTTAGCTAGATTTTTTTACATACGGATAATTAATTCATTTTGAATATTATTATTTTATTGTGGTGTTGTAATCAAGGCTGTAGAAGATTGATTTGTAATCAAGGAGGTAGAAGAACCTTAAGTACCTCGAAACTCCACCCGATTCCTGCCTGAGCTGGTCGAATTTTATTTTGTGGAGGTTGGTTATCTATAGGTCAAAAATAAATTGGAGAGTAAAACAAAAATTAATGATACTTTTGCTAATATTCTACTTAAGTTTGTTCTAATTACGAGTTACAATTACGATATCTATGACCAAAAAGATCTTTATGCTTAAAAAGCATTAACTTTATGACGTAAACGTTTAATAGGAATAACAAATGAAACAGCCTGCTGATTCATAAGAAATTACAATAAAGATTAACAGAGCTCTTAAAGCCAAGAGGGAATAAAGCAATTTAATATTTAATAAATTTTCTCACCCGATAAAAGTGCACTAAAAAATAACCAAACTCGAAACTTTTACGGTACAACGACTTCAACACTAAAATTATAACTCTAAGAAGAAAGTTTCCCATCATAAAATATCTGGCTGCAAAACTTGGCCAAAAGCCTTCTTAAAACCTTACTCGTGGCTAAAAGCTTTATCGTGTTTATGATTTAACTATATAAAGTAAATTTATGGTAGAGGCTGACTGTTGAAGGCTAGAGAATACTGTAATCTAGCCGGACAGCTGTAGGATTTGTTAAACATTTTTTTCTTTTTAAATTAACTAAGCCAATGCCTTTAGTATTACTGTTGGATGGTCCGGGAGAAAAACTGTTTAGCTCCACTTTGCAGGGATTCATCAGGCACATCCTCCTTTTTGGACTGAGCTTTCATGAAGTCCTGAAATGTGGAACAAAACGACAGTTATTACAGATTTTTTTTTTGCTATTTTTGTACCTTTCTTGATCGCCAACCATTCTCCTACATATGACCAAATAATAAGCCTTCAACATTATTACTATTGTTCTCAGTAGTGTCTCCCAACAGAGCAAAAACCATCACTGGGACGTCTATCTCTAATATAGTAACCGGTTATTTATTAATTGATGACAATATTTCAGCCAATTTAGGTATTTTAAGGTTTCCCGAGTACAAAATAGTTCTTTTTTTCATTTATTTATTTAATGTGATTTACAACTGTACTAATAATAAATACAATAAGTAAATATGTTGTATGTTTCATATGCTCTTGGAATGAGTTTGGAATGAAAAGACGCATATCTGTTTTGGGCCAAATCTCCTTCGAATGGAATGTTAAGGTCTTTGTGAATGAGTTTATTTGTAACGTAATAAGGAGCATCAAGGATTTTACGTAGGATTTTGGATTGTAAGGATTGGATGCGGGAAGAATTTGATGAATTAGTGGAGCCCCAGAGCTCAATTCCATGTCCAAATTGGTCTGATTATCGTAGTGTATACTAATTTTTTGTAGTGAATGGGAAGTTTAGAGCGTTTGTCAAGTAAGTGTTGTAGCAATCGGAATCTACGAGCAGTTTCTTATCGTTTTAGTCTTGTGTGTGGATTTCAAGTAAGTCTCTTTTCAAGATGAAGTCCTAAGTATCGAATCTGCTCAACAGGCGTTAGTGGCCAACACAGTCAGTTACGAAATGTATTTAAGTCGAAGTCGTCATACTACATTTTAAAGGACCTCTTCTCTCCTAGGCTTCAAAAACAGTTCTTGATAAAACATTCGGAGATTTTAAAAGAGTTTGGAGTCGAGAGGAACACGAAGAATTTAAAAAAATGTCGATATTATTTAATCAGTTAAACCTCAAGTGAGGTGTCCGATGATATATGTATTCTAGATTGCTACCCGTACTATATAATTAATGCATACATTAATTGCAGGAAGATGGCCCTAGCAGAGTTCTAAACAGCGACATAAAATAGATTAAATAGTACAAACTATTTATTATTACTTTTTTTTTTAGTATTTATTTTACAAAGTTTAAACAGTATTTTATTTTTTTTATATCGATTTATATTTTATTACGCCTGTTGAACAGATTCGATACTTAGGACTCCATCTTGACAAGAGACTTACTTGGAATCCACACACTAGACTGAAACGACAAGAAACTGCTCGTAGATTCCGATT